>NW_028158119.1:0-22279 GCF_964263955.1 Coregonus lavaretus
TTTGCATTGCAGCTTTCTAGAATGAGTTGGCCACATTTCTGCTCATAGTAACATCCATTGCTTTTGCAGGGGACAGACTACATTATGCCAGTGTATTGGTATGGATCTCCAGTGAGGGCCTTGTGTCCAGTCAGGGTGCCCTCTCCCAAGGCCACATGTCTGGGATCTGAGATGGATCTGATGACCTATGGAGAGGGGACCGTGGACAGACTGAAAGTCCTGAGTAAGTACTGCCATTGTAAATTAACATGACCATTTAGACTATGGCTGCATCCCGATTCTCCACACACATGCATTGGTGTAAGAAATGGTTTTAAAGGGAGTTTTCACCATTGTTAAATCCATGTCAGGGAGTGTGCATGTGCACGATTTGGGAGAAGGGTGGTCGGAGAATCAGGACTCAGCCTAAACCAGTTGAATAGGAGTCACTGAGCAATGTCTTTGACCTCTGACCTTCTCGCCCCCCTCAGTGAATGGTGACTGGCTGCCGTTCCTGTATGCTGCGTCCTGGTGCTGGAACCCAACTGAAGACGCTACTGAGCCTCTGGTGTTTGTAGTTCCCTACACAACCTGTGGGGCTACAGTGAAGGTAAAGCTATGTATGGAACTGTACACAACTGCCATGACATAATACCTGCCATGACATAACAACTGCCATGACATAACAACTGTCATTGATGTATCTCAACCTAATTATAACGGTTTCCTGTACATTTGGATTAGGGGGTAAATGGGTAAACTGTCGGTACCTGCAATTCCAGAGGGGATTTTATTATTTGGTCCGTTTATTTTTAAATGTATACCTTACGTAAGGGTATTCTTTTCTCTCTCCTATAGAATGGCATGTATACTGTACAACCGGTCCAGGGAAAAGGAGATGTCTTTCTCCTGCCCGTTACAAACCCCTTACCCACGACACCCTAAACACCCCAACAACCCCGATTATGACTCTTATGACCCTGGTGCATCTCCAGACTCTATGTATTCTCTGCCTCACCAACCCTAAACCATTTCACACCACCCACCCATTCCCCAGGCCCAGCCTCTCCCACCATCCAACCCCCTCCCCCAGTTGTGCCTGTACTACAACAACACCAGAAGTTACCCGACACCCAAAAACATACCAGGGACAAGGCTGTTACCCCTTCCCCTTCCCCTCCCCCTCCACAGCCGCTCTCTCCCATCAAGTCCCCAGCTAAGCCCCCAACCCCCCCCCGTTCGCTTTCCCTTCATCCACTACAAACCCGAGTTACACATGCTACCCACTCCACCCCCCATCAAGCCTGTTCCTTTTAAGCCAGTTCCTTTCAAGTTCTCCCCTGAGTTTTCCCATACCACCTCGAGCCTGCTGAGACATCACACAGTCAAAGTGTTGAGCTGCACCAAGAGTATGTGCCTGTGGAACAGCAACATGCATTTGTGGCTTTGACATATGATTCTACTGTTTCTGTCACTAATCACCCCAGTTCTCCCCAGCAAGAGAAGCCTAATCAACATGTACACCAACACATCAGACCTGTTACTCAACCACCTGCTATCACTGCCCCTCCTCCTCCCGCTTCTCCTCTTAATCCTCAATATCATCAGTTTAGTCCCTCTATGTATCAACACCCACAGAGGAAGCATATTGCCCCTGTTCCTCCAACAAGCACACCATAGGATCCAGAGGTTCCACAACTCCCCCATATGGAGGCCGTCCAGCACCAAAACCAATGTTGTAAGTATGGCCCTCCAGCCCTCCTACCCCCACAGAATAGGCCTTCTCCTCCCTTTGGACCTCAACACTATCACCCTAGTTCACCCATCCACTATTCATACATGTACCACTACAAACACTCTAAGCCTGGTAGTCCCAGTAAGCCTACCACTGGCTCTCATCCTCCACTCTACCAGCAATACAGTGTCCCTGACCCCAATTTATAGTATTATCAGAAGCCCAAGTATGTAGCACCTCCAGCTCCTTCTAACCCTCCAAACATCCAGCATCACTACCCTCCATATCAATTCCACCAACAACGGCCAAATCCTAGGTTCCATGCCCCAGCTCCACCCCCACCTCGTGAAGAGAACCCTTCTTTCTCTCTGTATGGTTTTCGGCACCCTGAACCTGATGGACCTCCCCCTCCACCCCACATTTCTACATCTCCATACTTACCGTACCCGCGTGCCAAGAGAGAGGCCCACCGGCACCGCAGTCCACTGCTTGGTGAGCAGCATATGTCAGACAGTGTTTCAATCTATTTTGTTCTCTAAACCGTGAGAATAGTGAATGCACTTGTAACAGCTTTGAACTGTTTCTCCTTCTCAGGAAATGCAAGGTGACAAACCAAGACCATGCCTGGGAGGAAGTATGTTGTCACCAGATGTTGAATTTTGGAAATATAATGTCAATAAAGATTTTTTTTTATTCCCCTTTGCTGCATTCATGGTCATATTGTAAGTAATAACTCCTTCACAACCTACTATCAATATGAAGCGAATATAATATTGAATAGAGGGTAATAAAACAGATATTTATATCCATTGATCTGAGATCCTGATGATTATACTGTGAAATACACATAATCAAATGAACCCATAGGCCTAGACAAACTTTGAGATGTGCATATAACTTGAGGCCTAGTAAATTACTAATTTGTGTATGAAACTCATAACATGAAGCCCCTGAGGCTTTACTAAGGCTGTGTTTAGACAGGCAGCCCAATTTTGATATTTTTCCAGTAATTGGTCTATTGACCAATCACATCAGATCGTTTCACAACAGCGTTTTTTCAGAGCTGATATGATTGGTCAAAAATTAGTGGAAAAAAATCGGAATTGGGCTGGTTGTCTAAACGCAGTAGGCTGTGTCTAGACTAGACAGTTCATGCAGCTTTGTTATTTTGATCATGGAATTACGAACGCGTCCACATTGTGGCCAGATTTCCTTTTCCCGAGCATTCTGCAAACGGTGCAACAGGCTAAATCTGATAACACAACAACAACTTGATGGCATTAGCCAACTACTGTAGCTAACTGGGCAGTGATAAGTTGCGTCAATTCAAATCTGGTATTGGAACAAAAAGAGGTCAATACACGTCTTCTAAAATAGACTAGTATTTTAATTAATGCAAAACACTTCAATAGTAAATATGATGTTCGTATATACGGGTCCACTGAAATACCACGCAGGGCAGACAGAGAACTGGTCCATTGTTATAAGTTCTTCTTTAAATACTCTGACAGAAATAGTTCCCGCTCCCTGCTGGCCTATCAGAGTAGAGGCTGAGCGTGGTTTAGACTTACTCAGCCTATCGTTGGCGCACAGGCTAGTCCCAGTCCCTTGGCGCTTCACTGTTGCCAGGTGTTTAGTTGTTTTCTCCACAACTTGTCCAGAGAGTCAGCACTTTTGCAGTACACATGTCCTTGAGCGGTCTAACAAAGAGGCAGTGTTTGTGTATGTGAGACACAAGCCTTATCTCCCCCTACTCCCTAACAGTTCCTCACATGAATCACAGCTTGTTATGTTAAACAGTCTATATCGGTACAGCACAAACCTATTATGTTTAATCATTAATGTATTCTTTCTAAGCTAAGCATCACATCTAGTTATAAGAAAATAGATCCCCACAGCAGCTAACCTCTGTAATTAGCCAGCAAAGCTAAACGGATTGCAAACAAGTTAGCATAACTCTATTTTTTTCGAAACAAGCTAACTAGCTAGCATTTATGAAGCCAGCAAACACGTTTCTCACATGCTATGAACTTGGTTGTTTCTCCCAAAACACTTGTGGGCGGAGTATTGCTGACGTTTTCTACTGTATGCGCTTTCGGTAGCCTGATTGCATCAAGACCAATTATGTGTATAAACCCTGGATGACTGAAAGGAGGTGCTGTATTGCAGCCATCGTGGTACTCCTCAACTGTAAAAAAGATTTAGGAAGCTATAGAAATGCATTTAGTAATGTCTACCTTCGTTTGACGCGTTTATTCTATTACAGACACTTCAATACATACGGTTCAATTATATTTTGTGAGCTAAACATTTAAAAGAAAATGATAAAACACAAAAACATTTTCTTAAAGTATTGTTTTTAAAGAGTACTAATGTTACTGTCCCACTAAAACAAAACATACTTAAATAAATGTAATTTTGTCCTTGAAATATTTAATTGAAATACTGTCGAATTCCATTAATTTCTATGGAGGACTGCTCCTACTAGGGAGTGCCATTGCATCCCTTACCCCCTGAACACAATCCGACCACAATGCGACTTTTGTGCGTCTAGACATGTCTTTTCAATGCAGTCTTCAATGCGATTCAGATAGCAGAAGTCACATGTAAATTGCGATTCTGATAGCAGAAGTCACATTTAAGTGTCAAGTGTAGACACAACCACAGACTTGCATGTTTTTTCAAAAAGGAACAACAGCTTTTTGGAAATGTTGGGAAACTTGTTGGAAAGTGTTCCTTATCAAAGTTTTGTTGTAGTAAGGTTAATTGAGATGGAATCAGCCTTCTCATAACGAGCTGCCATCTGATCGGTCCTCACTAATTAGGCCTAATTAATTGCCCTGCAGTTGCTTTTACCTGCGTGTTGGCCTCCGTGCGCAAAAGCATCAACCTGGCAATGTCTTCCGAACAGAAGAGAAACATAATTGTGTTTTTATGTATAATAACTGTAGCATTTTCCAACTTGTTGTTCTGTGGTGCGTTGAGTGTAGAAAAGATTAATGTTCTCAATGGTTTTAATCCGGATCAAGAAAAGGCGTCAAATGCTGACAGAGAGTGGAGGATCAACGCAAAACAAGACGCTAAGCACAAATCTGAGTATCTGGGCGGATGGGTCATTCTTCGTCGCAATCTTCGACCTACTGTTAATAATTCCAGCATCCAAGAACAGAGTGCAGAGTTCACTGACGTTCCTGAGAACTCCATAAATAATTTCAGTCAACCCAACCTTGCGTTAAAGGCAACTGATTTGCGGGCGCCTTTGAATCTGCGTAACGGTTTCAACGTCCAGAAAAGATCTCTGGATTACAATGCTGGATATCAAGCAGGCTTCAAAGGTGAATATCAGTTTCTATTATTAGATTCGACGAGTAATAGTCACATGTGCAGGGTTGCAGGTGTAATTACAGGGTACAGTAAAAATCTTAACTCCGAGCAGGTCAAAGTGAAATAAAAACAAATGTAATAATAAAGAATATAAATAAAATATATACATATTAACACTAACAATGGTAAATGTCCATTGGCAGGGTACATGTCTGTTAAGGAGAGGGATAGGGGGAGCAGGTAACTGACTAGTGGTGGCTATTCAGCAGCCTGATGGTCTGGGGGTAGAAGGTTTTGGCCAGTGTTCCAGTTTTTGCCCGCATCTGAGTGATTGCAGCGGGGAGAACAGGCCGTGGCTGGGCGCCCTGATTTATCTTCTTGGCATTCCTGTGACACCTGGTGTTGTAGGTGTCCTGGAGGGAGACAGCGTGCACCCAATGGTGCATTCGACTGAGTGTAGCACCTTGCTATACCAGGCTGTGATGCTGCCCGACAGTATGGGTTCGTGTAGAACACTGAGGGTCCTCTGGGACAGGCCACATTTCTTCAGCATCCTGAGGTTGAAGAGTCGCTGTTGTGCCTTATTCACCAAGGTGTCCGTGTGGTTTGACCATTTCACCTTCCCAAGGAACTTGATGTTTTTTTTTTTACCGTCTCCAAGGCGGCCACGTTGATGAGGATGGGGGCGTGCCCAGCCTGGTTCCTCCCTGTAGGCTGTCTCATTGTTGGTAATCAGGCCTACTATTGTCATGATGTCAGCAAACTTGATGATGGAGTTGGAACTGTGTGAGGCCACGCAGTCGTGGGTTAATATCACATATTAGGATGATTTATCAGCAGTATATGCATTTTAAATAGGTGTTTGTACATGGATAAAGATCTCCTTTTTATCCAATAGGTTTTGAAGGCCATGGTTTTCAAGGGAAGGTCTATGGTCCATCAGCCGACCACAACCCCCACTCCAGTGAATGGCTGTCGATGAGGCCTCTGGTCCAGTGTGATGATAACCTCATGACACTCACTGCATCTGGACGAGGATACACAAATCTACTGGTAGATAGAGGTAAACGTTAGAGACCCACCCAACATTCCTAAAAGACCATAACCTCCGTGTGAAAGCATCAGTGACTCGTTATGGAATATAATTAAATGGGATCATTAGTTTAGTTATGTCTGGGGCCAGGGGTGTATTTATTTATTTAGAAGATTCTGTTGCAAAACGTTTTGCAACGGAAACCATTTGCTCCAAACTGAACATTTTGCAATGAAAACTTGAGGTTTTATGGGACAAATGAATGTAGGTCCCCCCCGTTTGGTTCCATTTGTGCTGAATACAACCCAGGAGTTTTTCCTGGCAAGGTCATGTGGTCTGGAAACTCTTGGCCCTTAGGTCTCTTTACCTTGAATGTCCTGGGGCATATTCATTATGGAAACCATTTACTGTTTTAAGAACCAGACGGAAGCAAACAAGAGTTCCTGAATATTGAATACGCCCCTGTTTATCATTCCAGCGGACGCCTCTCCCATCTCCCTGTTCCAGCTGCCTCCGTCCTGCGGCTACCATGTGAAGACTACCTGGAGAGATATGGTGATGATGGCACCATACCATGGATGCTACATCATGCAGGAGGTAGAATATTTTCCCCAGTTTGCTTAAGGCCCCACACCCTCAGTGTAATCCCCCCCCCCCCCCTCCCCCCTTAATCATATCACAATCAACTTTTACCAGCTGACTGTAGACCCAACAATAATACATTTTTGTATTAAAATATGCAAATTAGGAATTATCATTAAATATGCACATATTTGCATATCGCGCAAATCAATTTTTTCTGGACACTTGAAGTCAGCCTAAAAATGCACATTCTGTCCAAAGCAGATTTTTCCAAAGGAAAGTGTGTGTGTGTGTGTGTGTGTGTGTGTGTGTGTGTGTACCCACACACACAGTACCAGTCAAATGTTTGGACACACCTACTAATTCCAGGGTTTTTCTTTATTTTTACTATTTTCTACATAGAATAATATTGAAGACATCAAAAATATGAAATAACACATATGGAATAATGTAGTAACCAAAAAGGTGTTAAACAAATCAAAATATATTTTATATTTGAGATTCTTCAAATAGCCACCCTTTGCCTTGATGACAGCTTTGCACACTCTTGGCATTCTCTCAACCAACTTCATGAGGTAGTCACCTGGAATGCATTTAAATTAACAGGTGTGCCTTCTTAAAAGTTAATTTGGAATTTATTTCCTCCTTAGTGCATTTGAGCCAATCAGTTGTGTTGTGATAAGGTGGGGGGTGGGGGGTGGGGGGGGGGGGGGGGGGGGTATACAGAAGATAGCCCTATTTGGTAAAAGACCAAGTCCATATTATGCCAAGAACAGCTCAAATAAGCAAAGAGAAACGACAGTCCATCATTACTTTAAGACATGAAGGTCAGTCAATTTGGAAAATGTTCAAGAACTTTGACTAGGCCATTCCAAAACTGCCTGGAGAAAACCAAACTCTGCATTGATCCAAAACACACAATCAAGTCTACATGAAAATTGCTAAAAAGCAACACATTGGAAGTTTTGGAATGGCCTAATCAAAGTCCAGACCTAATCCCAATTGAGATGATGTGGCAGGACTTGAAACGAGCAGTTCATGCTTGAAAACCCACACGTCACTGAGTTAAAGCAGTTCTGCATGGAAGAGTGGGTCAAAATTCCTCCACAGCGACGTGAGAGACTGATCAACAACTACAGGAAGCATTTGGTTGGAGTCATTGCTGCTAAAGGTGGCACAACCAGTTATTGAGTGTAAGGGGGCAATTACTTTTTCACACAGGGGAATTGGGTGTTGCATAACTTTTTATGAAATAAATATGTAATTGTTGTGTTATTTGTCCACTTATGTTCCCTTTATCTAATATTAGGTTTTGGTTGAAGATCTGATAACATTCAGTATCACAAATATGCAAAAGTAGAGAAAATTAGAAAGGGGGCAAATACTTTTTCATAGCACTGTATGTATGTATGTACAACAACCAATTCCCTCTGGGAAAATCTGGAGAATATACAGTGCAATTGGAAAGTATTCAGACCACTTGACTTTTTAAACACTTTGTTACGTATAGCCTTATTCTAAAATTGATTAAATAAAAAAATGTCCTCATCAATCTACACACAGTACACCATAATGACAAAGCGAAAACAGGTTTTGAAAGTTTTGCGAATTTATTACAAATAAAAAACAAACACATTATTTACATAAGTATTTAGAACCTTTGCTGTGAGACTCGAAATTGAGCTCAGGGGCGTCCTGCTTCCATTGGTCATCCTTGAGATGTTTCTACAACTTGATTGGAGTCCACCTGTGGCAAATGCAATTGATTGGACGTGATTTGGAAAGGCGCACACACCTGTCCTATATAAAGTCCCACAGTTGACAGTGCATGTCAGAGCAAAAACCAAGCCATGAGGTCAAAGGAATTGTTCGTAGAGCTCAGAGACAGGATTGTGTCGAGGCGCAGATCTGTGGAAGGGTACCCAAACATTTCTGCCGCATTGAAGGTCCCCAAGAATACAGTGGCCTCCACCATTCTTAAATGGAAGAAGTTTGGAACCACCCGGCCAAACTGAGCAATCGGGGGAGAAGGGCCTTGGTCAGGGAGGTGACCAAGAACCTGATGGTCACTCTGAAAGAGCTCTAGAGTTCCTCTGTGGAGATGGGAGAACCTTCCAGAAGGACAACCATCTCTGCAGCACTCCACCAATCAGGCCTTTATGGAAGGGTGGCCAGACGGAAGCCACTCCTCAGTAAAATGCACATGACAGCCCGCTTGGAGTTTGCCAAAAGGCACCTAAAGGATACTCAGACCATGAGAAGCAAGATTCTCTGGTCTGATGAAACCAAGATTGAGCTCTTTGGCCTGAATGCCAAGCGTCATGTCTGGAGGAAACCTGGCACCATCCCTACGGTGAAGCATGGTGGTGGCAGCATTATGCTGTGGGGATGTTTTTCAGCATCAGTGATTGGGAGACTAGTCAGGATCGAGGGCTAGATGAACGGAGCAAAGTACAGAGATCCTTGATGAAAACCTGCTCAGGACCTCAGACTGGGGCAAAGGGTCACCTTCCAATAGGACAACTACCCTAAGCACACAGCCAAGACAACGCAGGAGTGGCTTCGGGACAAGTCTCTGAATGTCCTTGAGTGGCCCAACCAGAGCCTGGACTTGAACCCGATCGAACATCTCTGGAGAGACCTGAAAATAGCTGTGCAGCGACACTCCCCATCCAACCTGACAGAGCTTGAGAGGATCTGCAGAGAAGAATGGGAGAAAGTCCCCAAATACAGGTGTGCCAAGGTTGTAGCGTCATACCCAAGAAGACTCGATGCTGTAATCGGGGGGGGACAATTCAATTCATTTTAGAATAAGGCTGTAATGTAACAAAGTGGAAAAAGTCGACAGGTCTGAGTACTTTCCGAATGCACTGTATCTAAGGATAACCACACAATACTTGGTGAATGCAGATGCTTCTGAAGCTGAGAAAAGTGAGTTGGCGTGTGGGGTGGTCTGACTTTCGGGAAATGGCAGTTAGTCAAGTACACTGAAATTAGACTGCCAAATGGCTATTTAGACCCTTTTTTTTTTTTTTAGACTTTAGTCTCTTCAAAGTAAGTTACTAAATATAGTCCGGTTTGTAACACTCTATGACATTAAATGAAGTGAGATTAGACATTATTGTATGTCCATTTTTAAAGTGGTTAAAATTAATTAAAATGTTGACTGTAGTTTGATAAACTAAAGGAAATATACATTTTCATCAAGTTTACTTTTTGAAAATACTAATATTTATGGACCAAAATGTAACACTGTAGGTAGCTGCAAAAATATCATTTCAGCCTGTGGTGCCTGGCCTTGATGCTCTGTTCTTCTTGGAATCCTTCAGTCAGACTGCCTCCTGTCCATTCACTCTACAATCCACCCTGCTTTTGTACATAGTAGAACATGACATTAATCTCTCTGTGTCTCTCCTCTCTCTTTTTCACTCACTCTCTCCCTGCCCCCATCAGCATGGTAGTTATGTCCTGCCCATGTTGTGGTGGGGCAGCCCTGTGAAGATCACCTGTCCAGTCCCCCATCCTGACCTCCGACCCCACCCTGTCCCCTCAGTACTCTGCTCCTACTTTGGCATGGCCATCCAGATACATGGAGGGGAGGAGGTCATACACACACTACAGGTCATAGGTGAGTTGGCTTGTTCAGCTCATGTTCCAATTTTGATTGTGAGTGAGTCATTCATTCATTCTCTCTCTCTCCCCCCAACAGAGAACGGCAAGTGGGTGCCGTTTGTGTCTGAAGAGTGTGCCTACCAAGTTAACTCACACTCAGAAGACCTCATCTTTTATGTTCCCTTTACAGCATCATGTGTGACCATCGGAGTAAGTTATAGGAAGTTGATACTCAATCATTAAATTCAGTACAACTTTATTAATATCCTCTAACATTGAACTGAGCTTCTTCAGTGATCATAAATCTAAATATATATTTTTTCTACATTTTTCCTCTTCCAGAATGGAGTTCATCGACTGATCCTATTGGACGGCCAGGGCTTCATCCTCTCCTGCCCCTCACACCACCCTCCTCCATTTCCCTTCTTTCCCTCTCCTCCATTTTCTCAACCCTTCTCTCCTGGTGATCTGCAGCACCAGAGACCTGACCCTGTGACCTTTGCTCCCACCGCCAGCCCTCAAGCTCCCCCTACCTCTCCTCCCATCACCCCTTATACCCCACCTCCAGCCCAGGAACAGAGGCCCCAACTTCCTACGTTCCCCCACCACCTCCCTCATGGCATGTATCCCCAGTTCCCTTACCGTGGTGCTGGGTTTCACCCTCACCACCATCCTGGTCACGATCCATACCCTGGCTCCAATCAGCGTCTCCCATGGAGATACCCAGGCCAGCAGCCCTACTTCCCCATGGGGCCTGGGTATCACCCCGACGGCTCTGTAGACCACCCTGATTACCTTGACTCCTTTTACCTCCCCGCTACCCACAATCCTTCTATGCTCGACCATTATAAAATCACACCTGGTGTCCACCGCCCTTCCGTTGTTGTCGATCCTACTCCTCTTATAGCTATCCGACCTCTTCCTCCTCCCTCTTATACCGAACAACCTCCTCGTCCCGCCTCTTATACCGAACAACCTCCTCGCCCCGCCTCTTTTACCGAACAACCTCCTCGCCCCGCCTCTTTTACCGAACAACCTCCTCGTCCCGCCTCTTATACCGAACAACCTCCTCGCCCCGCCTCTTTTACCGAACAACCTCCTCGCCCCGCCTCTTATACCGAACAACCTCCTCGCCCCGCCTCTTATACCGAACAACCTCCTCGCCCCGCCTCTTATACCGAACAACCTCCTCGCCCCGCCTCTTATACCGAACAACCTCCTCGCCCCGCCTCTTATACCGAACAACCTCCTCGCCCCGCCTCTTATACCGAACAACCTCCTCGCCCCGCCTCTTATACCGAACAACCTCCTCGCCCCGCCTCTTATACCGAACAACGTCCTCGCCCCGCCTCTTATACCGAACAACGTCCTCGCCCCGCCTCTTATACCAAACAACGTCCTCGCCCCGCCTCTTATACCGAACAACCTCCTCGCCCCGCCTCTTATACCGAACAACCTCCTCGCCCCGCCTCTTATACCGAACAACCTCCTCCTCTCGATACTGAACCTGTTCTTCCTATATTACCTACTGCCATCGATCTTCGTCCTTACCCCATTGTTGTTTACGGACCTCCTACCCCTTATGGAACCAAACCTTCATCACCTGTTTTCCAACCTCCAAACCCACCTGCAGATCCAAATGACCCATATGGGGTCCACATGACCATCAATCAGGCCCCGGTTACTGAAGATCCCACGTCTGCTACTGGGAGCCCCAATCCTGAGCCCTATACCCAACCTCCTAAATGGCCTGTGGGTCCATACTATTACCCCTCATCTGGTCCTCACCATTACCCCTTCAGTCCCATCTACTACCCCCCACCCATCCCAGGGCCTAGCCCAGTCACTGCTAGTCCTCCCCAGACTCTCCCTCCAGCAAAGCTCCCTCCAGGTCCTCTGGACCCTACAATGCCCATGGTCTACCCACCCCACCACAGCTATTACCCATATCCCGTGGATGTGCCACACCACCCATATTCTCTCTACCTGACACCCCGCCCCCCTCTGGACCCCACTCTGACCACCCCAGCCCTTTACCCAACAGGTACAGCCCTGCCTGGTGCTACTCAACCACCCCAGACCTCACCAACCACTCCCTTACCCTCCTCCAGGACCATATCCAGCACTACTACTCTCACTCCTTGGATGTCCATGAACACCCCTACTCTCCCCCCTCAGCCCTCCCTCCGCTGTCAAGCAGGACAGATGATGGTGTTGCTGCCCTCTGCTCTCCTGGACTCCATCCAGGTCAAAGGTCAGAATGTCCCTCTACTCACCACATGGTCAGTGTTACATTAATGCTCACTGACTTGCATGTGAAACGCATTTCTCTTTTCAGATCAGATTAATGGCTGGGTGTCTATCTCCAGTGCCCCTGCGGCTTGTAGATACATCCTGCAGATGAGTAAGGGTGGTGGAGTGATCCTCTATTCCCCTCTCCCTGCCTGCCACAGCCAGGCTATGGTGAGTCCCCCAGCACTTTAATTCTGGGTCGTATTCATTACTGCACAGAGTAGAAAACGTAGCAAAACGTTTTTGCAACGGAAAATTAGTTCCTTATTGGACAGGTTCAGGTAGTCCCTCCCTGTTTGTCCGTTTTCTTCCATTTGGTGCTTGGTGAATATAACCCTGTTTTCATTTTGAAGTATTTGCTGTGAAAATAGATCTCACAGTTTGCTATTTTGGTGTGGCCCATTGAAGAGGGAGTTGTTGGTTTTGGCTGTTAAAGTACACCCAACATTTCCTCCCTCTTTCTCCATCCAGGCCCTCGACCCACACCACCTCTCCCTCCCCCTGAAGTTTTGGGACACAGTCCTGGGGCAATACAGAACTCTGGAGCTCCATTGCCCGTCAACCGTGACCCCATCACCTCACACCACTACCACCCCACCAACGACCCAGACCAGGCCTCCCACTCCCCCTAAGCCACACGTCTTCTGCTCTGCTCGCCACATGAGCGTGGAGCTGCCCCCAGGTCCCATATCTGGAATCGTTGTCAAGGGTAAGTGTGTGTCTGTTGGGGGGATGGTGAATGTTTCAGGTGCATATGGTTGTCATCATCCCTGCATGAGTTGAATTCTAACATGGTTGAGAGGACCTAAGCTTTTTTTCAGTATGTGGGGGGGAAATGTGTTGGTTTGTGCCATACAATGTTGCACCAGAACTGCAGCTTGGTCTTGAAAATGTAAATAATGGCTTTGTTTGAAAATAAAGGCCCATATTTTGTCTAAATGTCTTAGTAGTTGTGAAATAATGGCTACGTATCATTCTCAGACATCGAAGGGAATGAGAGGAGCCTGAAGGATGCCCCAAAGCATTGTGGGTATGTGGTGAGCAAGGGAAAGGACGGCATGATCACCCTGACCCTCCCCTTCAACTCCTGTCACATGACTGTCCAGGTGTGTGTTTATATGCTGATCTAGGATCAGGTCCTCCCCCGTCCATGTAATCTCATTTTATTATGATTTATAAGGCTAAACTGACTCCTACTCTGAGATGCTTTATGAATACGGGCCCAGGTAATCACCCAAGTCTGAATGCACCAGAACAACCATGACTACAGTAGTATTGTCCGATCTTTGTGCCTAACAGGGTAAAGAGCACCGCATTGATGTGATTTACTCCACGTTGAACGGACAAAAAGGAAAGGCCCAGTTGTCCTGTCCAGTTTCCATACCAGTTTCTAGTCAAGGTAAAACAACAGGTTAACCTCGTTCTGATGAATGCTTTGATGGCCCGAAACGTCAATCTTTTAAAAAATTTGTTTTGAATGGGGAGCGAGCGTTGCGCCTTTTCCTGTCCTGTGTTGTCTGAATGGAAATAAGGGAATATGTAGCTTGTTATATCCAGCTCATTCATATTGCTGGTCACTCCTGTCCATTGACATTTCCTGTGTATCCCCTGTAGAGTGTAACCTTCCCAGTGACCAGAGCCTCCCCTGCGGCCCCCGCCCTCAATCCAAGGCAAAGTGCCTCTCTCTGGGCTGCTGCTATAGCACCAAGCCCTCTGCTTGCTACTACCCCATGGATGGTAAGTATAACCCAAAATGAATCTCAATTTGTATTTTCTTGATTCTCGTGTCCTCTCCCAACCTTCTCCTCCAATGCATTTTGTGGAGGCAGGGAGAGGACATGAGGAATCAAGAAAATACAATTTAAGATTCACCCCTGCGATGAATCTTAATTGTCTGAGATATCTAGGGTCCCAATATCAGTCAGAACCTTGGGGAACGCCACTCTAGATCATGACCTTTATGTAACCTTTAGCTAACCCAGAGTGTATGCATGTCCTTTCCCAGAATGCACATTGGACCGCCACTTTGTCTTTTCGGTGCCCGCCTCCCTCACGGACCCCCCTCTGTCCCCCGCCTTGCTCGCTGCCGCCGGCAACCCCACCTGCACGCCTCAGAGGGTGACTCCCGACTATGCCCTATTCAAGATCCCACTGGGCGGCTGCGGGGCGCACAGATACGTGAGTGGCCCCTAATTATCTTCTTGTACCGTTTTGAGTAGATTTTTTTTAAGTCTGTTGATTAGCAATGTTTGGGACTCCATTAAACCTCATGGGTTACTGAATGGGTGCACTTCATTAATATCGCTCTCCAAAATGTCAGAATCTGAATCAATTTGTGTGCTCTGGAAAGCGCTGGGCTTAAAGCAACATTCCATTCAAACTATATTTTGGTATTTGTTTCATTAGTCCACTGTTGATACAGTCCCAAAATGTTTTGCATGTCAGCAAGTTTTCAAGATATAGGACTTTCAAAATACAGAAATACAGCGGGTATGATGCGGCTGTATTTCTGCCTGAGTTTCTGATTAAGAGCTCAGAGACACATGAAATGACCCCAGGAATCGATAGAACATGGCTCGGAGATGCCCCAAAACTATATATTTTTTAACTGTTCTGCTTGGTAAAGTCAGGTAGTGATTGACATCTGGGTAGGGTTCATGTAGCAAAATGTTTTGCAGTGGAAAACATCAATCTGTGTTTGTAATTGGACAAGTTCAGGTAGTATCACAGTTTTAAAACGTTTTCTCCCTGCTGAACTTGACCCTATTGTTCTAACAGGAGGTAGGCCAGACGGTGATATACATGGTGGAGATAATCAACACGGTCCAGTCCATCACCCTCAACTACGGCACCATCACCAGAGACTCTCCTGTTAGGTCAGTTATATTTAGTTTCTCCATTGGGGTTTATAGGCTGTTACTTAGCAAAGAAAAACACATTCCGATCAAACAAGAGGACATAATAATGCGTTGAATTATTTTGAGTGAAGCATTGTATTCAATAGGAATTACGTTTATTTTTTCAGTGCAGGAATGTATAAAGTAGCTGACTAATTCTGTAATCTGAGTTGACAATAGGTGAGTTGTGACCTCCCTGCTGCTGTTCCCGTTGCTCCTAGGCTGCTGGTTGAGTGCCGGTACACTCCTGGCTCTGTGGTGAGTGTTGGTTTCCTGGTCAAAAGCCCCTCCCTGGGCTCTTCCATTCAGGCCCAGGGGGTGTTGGGGGTCCAGCTCAGGATTGCCACAGGTATGCAGCTTCAGTTGCTCACATATCTCACCCATTTGCTGCCGTTGTTGGTTCCTCCAACTCCGCACTTCAAGTGGTAGTGGTTAGTCTTGCATGTAAACTTATGAGGATCACTTTTGGAGCATTTAACAGTATGTGAACCATTCAGTCAAGCACCTTGAAATGATACTTTGAAGTTGAACATATTAAAGTAACACCCTTTCCCCACTTCCTCTCCAGACGTGCAGTACAGTAGCTTCTACCCCCAGTACCACCGGCCCCTGCAGATGCTCCTGGGTAAACCCTTACACCTTGAGGTGCGTCTGCTCAACCCCCCAGATGACAAAGTGGTCCTGCTGGTACACTACTGCGTGGCCTACCCCAGATCAGGACAGACTGTCTGGGTACTCCTCTATAACGGGTACGCTGCAGGGTTACCTTTGACCTTCTAGGCTCCAACATGTCTGGGTTCAACAACTATAGCGAGCTCCAAAAGTATTTGGACAGTGACAGTTTTGTTGTTTTTGCTCTGTACTCCAGCACTTTGGATTTGAAATGATACTATGAGGTTAACGTGCAGACTGTCGGCTTTTAGTTGAGGGTATTTTCATCCATATCGGGTGAACCGTTTTAGAAATTACAGCACTTTTTGTACATAGTCCTCCCATTTTAGGAGACCAAAAGCATTGGGATAAATTCACTTATGTGTAGTAAAGTAGTCAACAGTTTAGTATTTGGTCCCATATTCCTAGCATGCAATGATTACATCAAGTGTGTGACTCTACAAACCTGTTGGATGCATTTGCTGGTTGTTTTGGTTGTTCAGATTATTTTGTGCTCAATAGAAATGAATGGTAAGTAATGTACACGTCACTCTTTTTGTAAATAAGAATAAAATGTTTCTAAACACTTCTACATTAATGTGGATGCTACCATGGTTATGGATAGTCCTGAATGAATCATGAATAATAAGTGAGCAAGTTAGACACATATCATACCCCCAAGACATGTTAACCTCTTACCATTAAAATAACAATAAGTGACTTCAAAATGACACAATAGATTGTTTACCATTCATTTCTATTGGGCACAAAATAATCTGAAACACAAACAGCAAATGCATCCAACAAGTTTGAAGTCACAAGCTTGATGTAATCATTGTATGCTAGGAATATGGGACCAAATGCTAAACGTTGGACTACTTTAATACACGTGAGTTTGTCCCAATGCTTTGTCTCCTAAAATGGGGGGAGACTATGTACAAAAAGTGCTGTAACTTCTAAACGGTTCACCCGATATGGATGAAAATACCCTCATTAAAGTTGAGTCTGCACTTCAACCTCATAGTCATTTTATAATTTCATTTCAAAACAACAAAACATTTCACTGTTCTAATACTTTTGTAGTGAACTATTCTTTGGGGTTCAATTTCAGTAATTCGTTTTACATTATAATATAGTGTAGACAAACTGTACATAGTGTCACTGGGCAGACCATCACTGTGATGGAGGGGGAAAAAGTATCTTCAGAAAGAGCTTTTCTTGTTGCGTTGAATAACCACATTCTCACCCCTGCCTCTGTAGGTGTCCTAACCACCTGGACCCGGCCCCTCAGAAGCCTCACCCATCTCCTCCACCCCCACCCTTCCACCAAGGCCAGACACGAAGGTTCACCATCTCCACCTTCCAGTTCCTCACCTCTAGACAGACCCAGAACATGGAGGACCATGAGGAGGTGAGGGCTGCCCCCTGCATTAGACCCTTAACCTGGAGGCAATGGCTGTCTTAATACTTTTAAAGGAGGGATCTTCCCCTGTTTTCTTTGCTCCATTCTCAGTGATCTGGCAGGGCATGACAGTGAAATTAATGGTGGGAAACTTATCTAGCCCTTTCATCTATCAATAGTCATGAAGAACAGGAGTCTTGAGACATAGCCAAAGGCCAAAAAGAGGCCAGTAAGCAGTACTGTCTGCAGGTGTGGCTGACTTGCTTCTCATCTGACCCTCCCTTTTCCTCTGTTCTCTCTCTCTCCTTCCCTCTTCCTCTTAGATTTACTTCATGTGTTCTACTGAAGTGTGTTCACCGCTGGATGGCAGCCTGTGTGTAGAGGGATGTTTCGGCCAGTGACTGTAAGGAACCATACGGACACGATGTTCAACCACTGGATACGGACCAAATGAGAGGGCAGAGCCCTTGTCAAAAGTAGTGCACTATATAGGGAGTAGGGTACCGTTTGGACGCATCCATAATAACATTCACATGCAATTTTTCATAATGATTTAATTTCCAGAAATGGAGCGAAAGGCTGACGTTTGGTGCCATACAGGAAAAATATGGTTTTGTAATTAAGGCTACTTGAATTATTTAAAAGAGAACTAATGCATTTCCTGTCTCTCCGTTCCACAGAGAAAAGACAGACAGAAAGCAATAATCAAGGAAGATTAACTGGTAAGATTTTCTTTGTCGGCAGTGGAACAGATTCAACTTTACTAATACATCTCCATTGTAACTTTTCTCTTTTCTTTCCTCTCCATCTCTCTGTTTTCATCTCCAGGCCCAAGGCTGCTCGTTCACCACTAATAAAAACCCTTAAAAGGAGACTGTGTGTTTCTTGCTCCCAGGCAGTCTAGTGTAGTTTGGATGGCATGAAGCTGACTCCACCAGACTCCTCAATTGTTTACGTTCACACTGACTCGGCCTATGGAGGTTCTAGGGGACGGCATGAACTAACATCCTGGATTTCCAGTGTTGGTCCATACATTGTTATAGCATTCAATGTGATTACTGTGTAAAATAGATTTTGAAAAGATTTATAGGTTAGTATTTAGATAAGTCAGCAGACCTTTTCCATATTGCCTATACATACATTATTTCAGCCTATAGTCATTAATTCCCATGAAGACCATACATTTTGACCACTGGGTGTCAGCCAAGCTCTAAACAACCAGGATATAGAATGCCTCCAGAGGCTCTTGATTTGTTCTTGAGGGGTCCAAAGACCTTGACCTGGCTATTGTGTAATAATAGGAGCGCAATCATGTAACCTTATTCAAAATATTTATTTTATTTACAGCACAGGTTAGTAGGCCTATAGCCTATTCCAAAGGAGGACCACGAGAATCATGCGTCATTCATACTCTGCTCGTTAAAGAAATCTAGGTACAACTTCAAAATGCTGTGAAAATGAACATGGCCCTCACATGCCCCCCATTTGAAATGTTTGTAAGCACTGCGGCACACTGCGTTTTTTTATTGCGTGTGTGTGTTTGTTTTCTAAGGGAGAGAACGGAAGATATGAGGGCGCACGACCAAGGGGAACGAGGGAGGGAACTACACGAGAGCACCAGAGAGGGGGAGGGAAGATAATTTCCTTTCTGTAACGTACACGCCGCGAGAATACACCGGGATAAGGACGAAAAAACTAGGGAAGACTAAAGGAAATACCGCAGCCCCGTTGTCTTTTGTTTTGGGAATTCACCGAACACAGAACGGAAGACTAACATGGGGAGAGTTCTTCTCGAGGATTGACTTTCAATAACCCTCTCACCATGCGAAAGTCTGGCGAATAGACTGAAAAAGGCAATAGCAGTCAGGGAAGACATGTTTAGTGATTTTAGTCCTGAGCTTGAGGTAGGATGTTGATGTTTTTTCGTAAAATATTTCTGTCTCGGGCACAAATAAGGGGTCAGCGGTGAATGGTCATATTATTCCAGGCACAGTATTTGTATTGTATTTTAGTAGTCTAGTTGTTAATTAGAGGTTAATAAAACGATGTAATAGCCTAGGCCTTCTGCAGACTGAATATTGCTGTACATGACTAACGTTAGTAGGCTAGGCCTAAACACAAGGCTATGAATAGGTGAAAATTAACTACTTTTTTAAAAATATATTTTTAAACTGCGTCTTATCAATTGCAGTAAGGGCAACAAAAATACCCTTTGACAGAAACAAGCAGTTATCAGTGCTTATATCGAATTTCTTTATCAGATTATACATATCTGATCATCTTTCAAATCAAGGGTTGCATAACAGTGGATATATAGGGGCAGACTATATAAAACCGCAATCGGTTTCTTACAAACAATTTTGACCACAGAAAAGAGTTCGACAGAGGCCAAGGAAAAAGGGATAGGTGATCATTCTAACAATAGACAGGGAACATCAGGCGTTTTTAAATGTTAATGTCGACCGACGTAGCATCAATCATGCTGCCTGTATCTCGGCCTATCATGGACCGGGATCGAGAGCTCCAGGACACAATGGCCGGGGTGCATCCCAACTCGACCGGGGCTCCTGGCGCAGCTGTCCGGGGAATGAAGCGAGGAGACCCGGCATCTGACGCGCAGACATCGGCAGCTCTGGTGGAATCGGCAGGCGCAGAGTGCAAGCGTCCGCGGATTGACGGATCTGGAGGAGTCGCAGAGGTCGGCCAGGTGAGAGGGAACCGAGAGAGGAGTGGGCAGTTGAATTGACAGTTTTTCGAATTAATACGCCCACTGGCATGCCTTACAGCCAAAACACACAAAGCAAAGCGCTGTGTTATAGATGGCTTTGATCTCAAGCTGCTGTTTTCAAGTTAGTTAGCCTGCTAATAGCCTAAATATTCGCTACTGTAAGCATTAAAACGATACATATGGCACGGGAAACACCATGCTAACCCAAGCTATCTAATCTAGCACTCGAATGAGGTCGCTAGGTTAGTTATCTTCCGACCATTTTAATCTATTCACTGGTGTGATTAATTAGCATGTCGCCAGAGAGATATAGGTGTAGGCTATCTCTGCTTTTAGCTCTCCGCCGACTCCGCAAGCAATATATATATAGCCTACTAATATCGACGACTACGGAGGCTGCTACAGTGTTGCCATGTCTTTTGACGTGTACTCAAAACTGTTACATTTTCCTAAAACGTTACAACGCTTCAGCTCTCCTTTCTAATTGTAGGCCTATTCAACGACATTTTTACTTGACTATGCTCTTGCTCTAGCGGTTACATTATTGTGCCCCCTCGAAAGCAGCGGTACTTGGCCTATCTCTATCACTGAGAAAAGGCATGTTTTCAAATAGCAAGTATGTAAACAAAAGTGACCTTTTGTTATGCTAAAACAGTCGTACTTCGTCTGGTGTCTTGGTGTTTATAGAATTAGGTTTATAATGGAAGTGAAATGCTTGCGTGTGTGATTTGGGGGGTTGGGATGAAGGGGAGTGGGGGGGGGGGGAACTCAAAGTAAACAAAGACGTCCCATTTTATTACTGGGATACAATCACTGACTGTTTATTTAGGCCTTTAGTCCTACTGTAACATAAGTCAAACCCACATGCTGTAGTCTATTGCACTTGGCGGTGACATTTGCACCACTTAATGATGCAATTGATGGAACTACCAGTATCATCACAACGGATTTATTTAAACCAAATCAAATTGGTCCGGCTACCCAGTAATTTTCAGTGTTGTCCCATATTTTCCACATCTCTAGAGAAATACATAGGCAGGATGTCACGTGACGCACTAAATGTATCATGTTGCGTTATTAAGTTGCAGCAGGAGGTTAACCGATCCATCCAAAGGTAAAATGCCCATCTCTTTGCCATTGTAAATAGCGGTAATGGAGGTGAATTGGCCAGTTTGCTGCCCTCATGTAATAGTGAGGGAGACTAATGGCTTTAGAGGCAGTTCACCACTATACTCTCCTTCTACAGGGGTGCTGAACGACAGTCTTATAGCATCTAATTCACTTAAAACAGACAGCATGGATGGAAGTGTGTGTGTGTGTGTGTGTGTGTGTGAGGGAGAGGTATGGATGGATCAATGGCCCCTTAGCTCCTAAAAAGGAATTGATAGTCTGTGAGTTGGTCAGTCCGGAAAGGAGCGAGAGACAGAGAACCAGGGAGAAAGATCTCTTCCCCCCTCCCTGTTGGATCCCCCCGGTAGACCACCCCTCCCTGGTAGTAGGGAGCAGATTTGCCCTATCACCAGCAGTAAAGAGGCTTTGTTCGCTAGGCTAACGGGATCACCGCTTATTCAGGAGGGGGCATTAGAATCACACTGATCCCTGAGATCCCTATCTACAGGGGGAGGATTAATCACACACACACTGCCTAATGTAGGCGCTAGAGCTTAGTATCATATTTTGGCTACAAAAGCTGGTGATGTACATTTATTGACATTGCATTACATTCCTATTGTCTATTGTAATCAATAGGCTTACACAGTATTATCATACAGACTGTTCATTCTTACTACATTAGATTGAGTACTGTTAATAATTTTCCACTTAGTGAAGACGAGGTACCAGTGCTGTGTTCTTATTCCCCTGACCTGATGCCTCCATTAATATTTCAGCTGAAAGTAGGTTAAGAGATATTAAGCTCTCCTTCCTTAAGCAAGAGCAGCGCTAAGCTTTCCAAGAAACGACTTCATAAATGCATGCTTGCATTTCTCCACATCTAACTTCTTTCCTCTTCCCGGCCTCTCCCCCATGCGTAGGATGAATCATG
>NW_028158118.1:0-22108 GCF_964263955.1 Coregonus lavaretus
ACACATTACATCTGTTTTTGGTTTGGGTACCTCTCTCTCTCTCTCTCTCTCTCTCTCTCTCTCTCTCTCTCTCTCTCTCTCTCTCTCTCTCTCTCTCTCTCTCTCTCCCTCTCTCTCTCTCTCTCAATTCAATTTCAATTTAAGGGCTTTATTGGCATGGGAAACGTGTGTTAACATTGCCAAAGCAAGTGAAGTAGATAGTAAACAAAAGTGAAATAAACAATAAATATTAACAGTAAACATTACACTCAGAAGTTTCAAAAGAATAAAGACATTTCAAATGTCATATTATGTATATATACAGTGTTGTAACAATGTGCAAATAGTTAAAGTACAAATGGGAAAATAAATAAACATAAATATGGATTGTATTTACAATGGTGTTTGTTCTTCACTGGTTGCCCTTTTCTTGTGGCAACAGGTCACAAATCTTGCAGCTGTGATGGCACACTGGTTTTTCACCCAGTAGATAAGGGAGTTTATCAAAATTGGGTTTGTTTTCGAATTCTTTGTGGATCGCTGTAATCTGAGGGAAATATGTGTCTCTAATATGGTCATACATTTGGCAGGAGGTTAGGAAGTGCAGCTCAGTTTCCACCTCATTTTGTGGGCAGTGTGCACATAGCCTGTCTTCTCTTGAGAGCCAGGTCTGCCTACGGCGGCCTTTCTCAATAGCAAGGCTATGCTCACTGAGTCTGTACATAGTCAAAGCTTTCCTTAAGTTTGGGTCAGTCACAGTGGTCAGGTATTCTGCCACTGTGTACTCTCTGTTTAGGGCCAAATAGCATTCTAGTTTGCTCTGTTTTTTTGTTTGTTCTTTCCAATGTGTCAAGTAATTCTCTTTTTGTTTTCTCATGATTTGGTTGGGTCAAATTGGGTTGTTGTTGTTGTCCTGGGGCTCTGTGGGGTCTGTTTGTGTTTGTGAACAGAGCCCCAGGACAAGCTTACTTAGGGGACTCTTCTCCAAGTTCATCTCTCTGTAGGTGATGACTTTGTTATGGAAGGTTTGGGAATAGCTTCCTTTTAAGTGGTTATAGAATTTAACGTCTCTTTTCTGGATTTTGATAATTAGCGGGTATTGGCCTAATTCTGCTCTGCATGCATTATTTGGTGTTTTACGTTGTACACGGAGGATGTTTTTGCAGAATTCTGCATGCAGAGTCTCAATTTGGAGTTTGTCCCATTTTGTGAATTCTTGGTTGGTGAGCGGACCCCAGACCTCAGAACCATAAAGGGCAATGGGTTCTATAACTGATTCAAGTATTTTTAGCCAGATCCTAATTGGTATGTCAAATTTTATGTTCCTTTTGATGGCATAGAAGGCCCTTCTTGCCTTGTCTCTCAGATCGTTCACAGCTTTGTGGAAGTTACCTGTGGCGCTGATGTTTAGGCCGAGGTATGTATAGTTTTTTGTGTGCTCTAGGGCAACGGTGTCTAGATGGAATTTGTATTTGTGGTCCTGGCAACTGGACCTTTTTTGGAACAACATTATTTTTGTCTTACTGAGATTTACTGTCAGGGCCCAGGTCTGACAGAACCTGTGCAGAAGATCTAGGTGCTGCTGTAGGCCCTCCTTGGTTGGTGACAGAAGCACCAGATCATCAGCAAACAGAACACATTTGACTTCAGATTCTACTAGGGTATGGCCGGGTGCTGCAGACTGTTATAGTGCCCTCGCCAATTCGTTGATAAAAATGTTGAAGAGGGTGGGGCTTAAACTGCATCCCTGTCTCACCCCACAGCCCTGTGGAAAGAAATGTGTGTGTTTTTTGCCAATTTTAACCGCACACTTGTTGTTTGTGTACATGGATTTTATAATGTCGTATGTTTTTCCCCCAAACCCACTTTCCATCAATTTGTATAGCAGACCCTCATGCCAAATTGAGTCAAAAGCTTTTTTGAAATCAACAAAGCATGAGAAGACTTTGCCTTTGTTTTGGTTTGTTTGTTTGTCAATTAGGGTGTGCAGGGTGAATACGTGGTCTGTCGTACGGTAATTTGGTAAAAAGCCAATTTGACATTTGCTCAGTACATTGTTTTCAATGAGGAAATGAAGTAGTCTGCTGTTAATGATAATGCAGAGGATTTCCCAAGGTTGCTGTTGACGCATATTCCATGGTAGTTATTGGGGTCTAATTTGTCTCCACTTTTGTGGATTGGGGTGATCAGTCCTTGATTCCAAATATTGGGGAAGATGCCAGAGCTAAGGATGATGTTAAAGAGTTTAAGTATAGCTAATTGAAATTTGTGGTCTGTATATTTTATCATTTCATTGAGGATACCATCAACACCACAGGACTTTTTGGGTTGAGGGTTTGTATTTTGTCCTGTAGTTCATTCAATGTAATTGGAGAATCCAGTGGGTTCTGGTAGTCTTTAATAGTTGATTCTAAGATTTTCATTTGATCATGTATATTTTTTTGTTGTTTGTTCTCTGTGATAGGGCCAAAAAGATTGGAGAAGTGGTTTACCCATACATCTCCGTTTTGGATAGATAGCTCTTCGTGTTGTTGTTTGTTTAGTGTTTTCCAATTTTCCCAGAAGTGGTTAGAGTCTATGGGTTCTTCAATTACATTGAGCTGATTTCTGACATGCTGTTCCTTCTTTTTCCGTAGTGTATTTCTGTATTGTTTTAGTGATTCACCATAGTGAAGGCGTAGTCTCAGGTTTTCTGGGTCTCTATGTTTTTGGTTGGATAGGTTTCTCAATTTCTTTCTTAGGTTTTTGCATTCTTCATCAAACCATTTATCACTGTTATTACTTTTCTTTGGTTTTCTGTTAGAGATTTTTTAGATTTGATAGGGAAGCTGAGAGGTCAAATATACTGTTTAGGTTTTCTACTGCCAGGTTTACACCTTCACTATTACAGTGGAACGTTTTGTCCAGGAAGTTGTCTAGAATGGATTGAATTTGTTGTTTCCTAATTGTTTTTTGGTAGGTTTCAACACTACTTTCCTTCCATCTATAGCATGTCTTAATATTATTCAGTTCCTTTGGCTTTGATGCCTCATGATTGAGTATTGCTCTGTTCAAGTAGACTGTGATTTTGCTGTGGTCTGATAGGGGTGTCAGTGGGCTGACTGTGAACGCTCTGAGAGACTCTGGGTTGAGGTCAGTGATAAAGTAGTCTACAGTACTACTGCCAAGAGATGAGCTATAGGTGTACCTACCATAGAAGTCCCCTCGAAGCCTACCATTGACTATGTACATATCCAGTGTGCGACAGAGCTGCAGGAGTCGTGACCCGTTTTTGTTTGTTATGTTGTCGTAGTTGTGCCTAGGGGGCATATGGGGGAGGGAATGCTGTCACCTCCAGGTAGGTGAATGTCCCCCTGTGTGCTGAGGGTGTCAGGTTCTTGTCCAGTTCTGGCATTTAGGTCGCCACAGACTAGTACATGTCCCTGGGTCTGGAAATGATTGATTTCCCCCTCCAGGATGGAGAAACTGTCTTCATTAAAGTATGGGGATTCTAGTGGGGGGATATAGGTAGCACACAGGAGGACATTTTTCTCAGTTGAGATAATTTCCTTTAGAATTTCTAACCAAATGTAAAATGTTCCTGTTTTGATTAATTTAATAGAGTGAGTTAGGTCTGCTCTATACCAAATTAGCATACCCCCTGAGTCCCTTCCCTATTTCACACCTGGTAGTTTGGTGGATGGGACTACCAGCTCTCTGTAACCTAGAGGGCAACCAGTGGGTCCGTCTCCTCTATACCATGTTTCTTGTAGGATGACAATGTCTCTATTTCCCATTTCTTTAGTGAAGTCCAGATTCCTGCTCTTTAGGCTCTCTCTCTCTCTATCCTCTCTCCCCACCCTCTCTCTCTCTCCTCTCTCCCCCACCCCCCTCTCTCTCTCTATCTCTCTCTCTCTTTCTCTCTCATCCCCTCTCCCTCTAATGAACCAGACTGAAGTCTTTCCATGGTTGTGATATAAAGTGCTGCCTGAAAGCTCTTCTCTTGATTTAAAGGCCCTGCTGGTCAGTCAGTTAAACCCACACCACCCACCTCCTACTCTATGCCTCCTCTCCCTCTCCTCTCCTCCTCTCCCCTCTATCTCCACCCTCCACCTCTCCACTCCTCCACGCTCCTCTCATCATCGCACTGTATTGCGTCTGCACTCCTCTGTCTTAGAGGTGCTTAACTGGGACTTGTTCTCTCTCTCTCTCATTCTCTCTTTCTTTCCACTCCCTCGCTCTCTCTCTCTCTCCGAGGAGAGTATTAAACACCTAGTAGAAATTCCATCTGTGCTATCCATCACTTGGTTTGGAGGTTAAACACCCAACAGTATCTGTGCTTGGCTGGAGCTTTTCATTCTTTTTTCCTTCCTTTCCTCAACCTGGCTCTGTTAATTTTTTCCTGGGGATTATAAACAAAGGACAGGAGAAAGGGAACAACTGTACCTGCAGAGAAATACAAATATACTGTTGAAAACTAAAGGGATAGTCAATGAAGAGAGATAAAAATAGGTGTTTTTTTAACATTTCATAGTACACATGCACAGGTGCCGAGTACAAAGTTAAAAGCTATTTCACAAAACCAATTTCCTTCGTTTCCCACCACAGCTTGTGTGACGTCATACACCAAGGCAGCAGCTGTGCTCTGTCGTTCCGTTGTCAAGGCCACACATGGCTACAGTGGGACTACTTTTGGGACCAGGTGGTGGGATATGTAGGGGTGACAGGGCTTTAACCTCTCTCTCTCTCTCTCTCTCTCTCTCTCTCTCTCTCTCTCTCTCTCTCTCGCTCTCTCTCTCTCTCTCTCTCTCTCTCACTCTCTCTCTCTCTCTCTCTCTCTCTCTCTCCCTCTCCTCTCTCTCTCTCTCTCTCTCTCTCTCTCTCTCTCTCTATACTATCTCTATCTCTATCTCTATCTCTATCTCTATCTCTCTATACAGTATATCCTCCCTCCTTCCTCTGCTCTCTGTGAAAGAGTAAACACAGTACACACACCTCCATAGTCACCTGCCCCCTCCTGTTTATCTCTCTTTCCCCAGTTTCATTAGAGGTTCCCTGGAGCGAGAACTGGTGCTGGTCTGACAGTTACTGACATACTATTGTACTGCTTATCCCCTCACAGAGAGATAGGCTGCGTGCCAAATGGCACCATATTTCCTTTATAGTGTACTACTTTTGACCAGGGCTCATAGGCCAGAGGGTGCCATTTGGGACACGCCATAGAGAATGATAGAAGCCTCTAGTGGCCAAAAGGCCGTATTAGCATGGGCAGCGCCATTGAGGGCTTCCACCATTTTAATGTAGTCAACTGGGTGGGACTTCCAACTTCATTGGCTGATCCCTCCTGGTGACCCTGTTGGAGTCATGTCAGGAGGGATCACCCAAATGTGAAGAAGAAAATGGACTACTTCAAAATGGAGATAGCATCAGTGGCGCTGCCCATGCTGTCACATATGCTATTATGGCACAGAAAGATGAGTCCTCTATCTATCGCTATGGGACACACACAGAGGTACTCTAGGAACACACCCACCTCAGCCTGAAATATTCTAACCTACACAAGCGATGTTGTTGCAGTACTGCTATACTGCCACATGGTGGTATCCATGTAACAAGTAACGGATACAAAACCTGGCCTAGGTATAGTCACTATACACCTGACTGGTGATGTCATCTAGCTTCAGGGGCTGCATACTGAATCAGTTTGTGCCATTTTGTTTAGAGCACCCAATCAGACCTGAATGACGTGTGATTCACAGCAGGTATCACACTTGTTAGACACGATTTCTCACCAATTTGTTGTTGCCATGAAAAAGTTTACCTGTGAGTTGGGATTTATGGAGTCAGACTCGTGTCCTTGTGAAGCATGTGGGCCTGATAGATTGTCTTATTAGTTGTAATTATGCAGATTGCAACCATGAGAATTATTATTAAACACACACATACACACCACAACACAGATACACAAACACACACACACACACACACACACACACACACACACACACAAACACTAAATTAATACTGATCATAATTAGGGTAAACAAATTCAGCAGGTGCGGCACTCATTTTCAAGGGTTGCAAATGAGGAAGGATGGAGCTCTCTCTCTTGGTGGAGGTTGTGTATAGCTGATTCAGTAACACCAGGTGGTTACCCTATATAATGTGTTGAGAGGAAGTTCTCACTTTCTGACTTCTCACTTTCGGAGCATCTGTTGTGTTAGCAAATTCAACAGTTTCTGAAAATGTTTTTTACAATAACTTTTTTTTTTTTTACGTGTGTCCTCTTCAGAACTTTATTTGCATTTGTCCAATCCAAGTCTTTGGTTCCTTTTTCAGCATTTGCTGTGGCTTCCTATGGACAACCAAGTAGAATAAGACAAAAAATAATGGAAAAAAAACAGAAGGATGTATTATCCCTGTGTGTCTGCCTGCTAAGTTGACTTTCTCTGCAACCATGAAGAGTATCAGTATCCCCTATCCTCTATCCTCTCACTGCGACCCAAGTAGATCAGCTCAGCCTCAGCAGCAGCGCCACTGTTGGGCTTTTATTCCTCTCCGGCTGTGAAAGAACACCACGCCGGTCCAAAGAGGATGTCGTCCAAACGCAATGGCCACTGTGACAACAAGACAGAGCTTGACAGAGCATCAGCCTTGAATCCCAAGAACTGAATGGGGAGCATTGAGCTGAGTCTTTAGCCTGTTTAGTTCTTTAGTTCTGGACCCACTGAGATGCATTGAGCGCAGACCACTGAGCCAGACCCTTTAAGCACAGACACTGCAGCATTGTGCAGGGGATAGAAAGAGAGAAAGAAGAAGGTAACAAGAGAAAGAGAGAAAGAGAGAGATGAAGCCCCACATCCCCTGCTTATTTTCACCCAAAAAAGGCTCTTCCTCTGCAATGCATTCTGGCTCCACTGATTCGCTGTGTGGAGCCTGGTCATTTGCATAGACCCTCTCCCTCCTGCTCCACGGCTGGCTGTCGAAGCTCCCCCCTCCTTCCTCCCTCTCTCCCTCCCTCTCTCTCTCGTCCTCTCTCTCCTCCTTCTCTTGCGCACATCTTGCTTGGAGCTGCGCTTGCTCGCTGAAGCCGTTACTGCCTGTTTCTCAGCCTGTGAGTGTGTGAGAGAGAGGTGTGTGTGGCTCCGTATACAGAGCAGCCACTCTCTCTCAGGTGCTGCCGCGTCGTTGCCTCTCCACTGGGTATTGCGGAGAGAGTAGAGGGAATATCTAGGAGCGTGGCTTGGCACACCTCGCAGGTGCAACCATTTCCGCGCCACCCTCTCGACATTGCAGCTGCTGTCAACCACCACAAGCAAATTAGAAAGCGTTACTTCGGATGCACTCAGATTCCTCTAGACATCCTCTGAAAACAGGAAGGAGAACAGGGAGGGAAAACTTGGAAGGAGGGAACATTATATTTGCTTTGATTAAGGAGAAGGTGTTGAAACTCTGTGCCTGTGATGTTTTTTTCCTCAAAATCTGAGGCTGATATTCAATGTGGATTTTCGGGAGTTGTATCATTTTTGGAGGGGAGAAAATTATGCATTTGATTCTGTGAGCTCTTCCTCGCAGAATAAGAAGTGCAAGAAAAGGAGAGAGAGAGATAGAGCGCAAGCGAAGAAGTGTGATAGGGGAATTGGAGCAGTGTGGGATTTCTCAGAAGCTGTTTGAGGAGTGTGTCCTAATTTCTTCAGTGCATATTTTTCCTCCTCTCTTTTTCTTTCCACAATGATTGATCGTACTTCTTCTATGGTTCCCTTTGTACCCTTGTGGATTTCCTAACCCACCGGAAAAAGTGCAAGAAGGCTCTCTTTTCTTTTCCCCATCGTTGTCCGTGATTATCTATTTTCTGCTGTGGATTCTCTGTGGATTTGTTGGTTGGTCGACAGTGTGAGTGTCTTGGGTTTTGTTAGTGGCAAGAGAACGTTGTGTTGGCAGGGTGCTAAGGGGACTATGGGCCGTTGGGCTCATCACTAAGGTCCAAAACCTTCATCCTCAACTCGCCTCTCTGGGAACCATGTTGGAAAGTTGGAGGACAAAGCTAGCCCCCACCCCTGGCCCCTCGAGGCCCAGGCAGGAGCCCCTCTGCTGGGGCTTGACCTCATCTCTCTGCCCTGTCTCCCCTGTCTGCCTGGTTCTCTGGATGACTGCTCTGGCCTTGGGGTGTGTGGCCGGATCTGGGCCTCACTCGGGGCCACCAGGTGGGGGCACAGGAGCAGTGGAGGGCCACCACCACATTCACCTCAACCATGGGGGCAAGCGTCACCATTCTGTGCCTATCGCCATCCACAGACCGGCTGCCGCCTTGCTAAGGGCAGGCCACAGTAAGTATCCTTTTTACTCTGACCACATTTTACATACATTTACATTTTTGTCATTTAGCAGACGCTCTTATCCAGAGCGACTTACAGGAGCAATTAGGGTTAAGTGCCTTGCTCAAGGGCACATCAACAGATTTTTCACCTAGTCGGCTCGGGGATTAGAACCAGCGACCTTTCGGTTACTGGCACAACGCTCTTAACCACTAAGCTACCTGCCGACCACCTCTGCTCTATCTGACACTAATTAGCAGAGGCTTTTCTCCAAAGCCATTTAGAGTAGTGTGTGCATACATTTTCATATGGGTGGCCCCAGCAGGAATCGAACCCATGATCCTGGCGGTGCAAGCACCATGCTCTACTAACTGAGTCACAGAGGACCACATGCCGTCACCATCGCTCTTTGGGACTAGTTTTATTTTGGACCCCTGTAGCCTCTTTCTACTTCTTACAGTCCAATTACTGGGATGAACTAGTTGTCTTTTGGAGATGGATTTTATTTATATTTTGGGCAATATATTTGGTTTTATTTGGTGCTCAGTATTTTGTTTATCACATACCACCACAGCTCATTGGATGTCGTTTTACTGTGGTCCATTGCAGCTCCTTTCACCATAATCATGTCCAGGTTCTGGGTTGAGCTACTTGTCTATTGGATACATATTTTATTTTTAATTGGCAGCAAAACATTTACATTTTACAGCTACCAGACACTGTTATCCAGAGCGACTTACATTAGCAATTAGGTTTAAATGCCTTGCTCAAGGGCACATTGACAGATTTGTGGACACCCAACGCTCTTAACTGCTTAGCTACCTGCCGCAATACAATACAATACAATGCAATAATTATATTTTACTTGCACCATTTACTGTAGCCTACCTCCTATATCCATCCCATTTTTGTATTTTGTCCCCTGGTTACACCCTCATCTGTTTCTCACCCTCTCTCTATCTCTCTTTCCAATTCTCTCTTTCTATTTCTCTCTCTCATTATTTCACTCTCTTTATATTTTTCTCTTTCTCAATATCTCCATCCCTCTCTCTCTATTTCCTTCTTTCTCTCTCTCTCTCTCTCTCTCTCTCTCTCTCTCTCTCTCTCTCTCTCTCTCTCTCTCTCTCTCTCTCTCTCTCTCTCTCTCTCTCTCTCTCTCTCTCTCTCTCTCTCTCTCTCTCTCTCTCTCTCTCTCTCTCTCTCTCTCTCTCTCTCTCTCTCTCTCTGACATAGCTGAGCTCCATCCCTCCATTCCTCTTTTGTCTGCCTCAGCATAGTTCCCTCCCTCCCTCAATCCCTCCCTCCTTCCCTTCCTCCATCCCTCTGTGGCGTCTCAGATTAGCCCTATCCCACTTTCCAGATGCTCCGTGATGCAGCAGCCACAGCCAGATAAGACAGGATTACAGGGTGTGTGTGGTGTTGTGTTCCCTCCTGCCCCTGGATGGCGATGGAGGGACAAAGGTGCATTGGATTTAAAGCAATAGACGCATGATGCTGAGGCTTGTGTGTGTGTTTGGGGGAAATGGGTGTGTGTTTGTGTGTGTGTGTGTGTGTGTGTGTGTGTGTGTGTGTGTGTGTGTGTGTGTGTGTGTGTGTGTGTGTGTGTGTGTGTGTGTGTGTTTGTGTGTGTGTGTGTGTGAGGAGCCCTCTACCCTTTAATGGCGTTGAGATCCTTGGAGGTCCCTGCTTGTGAAAGATAGTCCATTAGATAAAATGTAATCTACAGAGAATTGCTCTTATATAAACCCCATTTCCTACTATATGTGGTCCATTGGAGTGTGTGCGTGCGTCTGTGTGTGTGTGTGTTTGCCTGACTGTGACTATGAGTGTGAATGGGAATGGAGATGCTACATTACCGATAAATGTTCTCTATTTTTAGACTAATAGCCGTGTAATTGATGTCATGAATCTCCACTGGGAGATGTGGGGAAAACCATGCTATTGTTAACCCTCTATACAGGACAGTACACATTGTGTCACATAGTCTAAGAGCCACACTGTATTACATTTATGCTGTGTGTACAGTCCAGACACACAGGATGACGTAATCCTTAGTCGCCTAACGTTGCTGTAGTGTGCACTGGATCAGTATAGGCCTGGCACTCTCCTCTGTATAATATGGTGTCATTATGAATGAACAAAAGTAACGTGAAGACAGAATGTGTCACATTCTACATTGTATACAATCCAGCGACAGTCGACTTTACACGGTGACACAATCGTTTGTTGCCTTGGATTCAGTGTAGGCATTGCATTACCCTCCTCAGTATATAGCGGTGTAACATGTTGACAAACAGGCAATGTGATAGATGCGTTTGAGTTGGCCTGGATTCTCTCTCTCTCTCTCTCTCTCTCTCTCTCTCTCTCTCTCTCTCTCTCTCTCTCTCTCTCTCTCTCTCTCTCTCTCTCTCTCTCTCTCTCTCTCTCTCTCTCTCTCTCTCTCTCCTTTCTTTCTCTATCTCTCTCTGTCTTTCTCTCTCAATTTAAATTTAAGGGCTTTATTGGCATGGTAAACATATGTTAACATTGCCAAAGCAAGTGAAGTAGATAGTAAACAAAAGTTAAATAAAAAATAAAAATTAATAGTAAACATTACACTCAGAAATTCAAAAAGAATAAAGGCATTTCAAATGTCATATTATGTATATATACAGTGTTGTAACAATGTGCAAATAGTTAGAGTACAAATGGGGAAATAAATACACATAAATATGGGTTGTATTTACAATGGTGTTACAATGGTGTTTGGCAACAGGTCACAAATATTGCTGCTGTGATGGCACACTGTGGTATTTCACCCAGTATATATGGGAGTTTATCAACATTTATTTTTTTATTCTTTGTTGATCTGTGTAATCTGAGGGAAATATGTGTCTCTAATATGGTCATACATTTGGCAGGAGGTTAGGAAGTGCAGCTCAGTTTCCACCTCATTTTGTGGGCAGTGTGCACATAGCCTGTCTTCTCTTGAGAGCCAGGTCTGCCAATGGCGGCCTTTCTCAATAGCAAGGCTATGCTCACTGAGTCTGTACATAGTCAAAGCTTTCCTTAAGTTTGGGTCAGTCACAGTGGTCAGCTATTCTGCCACTGTGAACTCTCTGTTTAGGGCCAAATAGCATTCTAGTTTGCTCTGTTTTTTTGTTAATTGTGTTGTTGTCCTGGGACTCTGTGGGGTCTGTTTGTGTTTGTGAACAGAGCCCCAGGACCAGCTTGCTTAGGGGACTCTTCTCCAAGTTCATGTCTTTGTAGGTGATGGCTTTGTTATGGAAGGTTTGGGAATCACTTCCTTTTAAGTGGTTATAGAATTTAACAGCTTTTTTCTGGATTTTAATAATTAGCAGGTATCGGCCTAATTCTGCTCTGCATGCATTATTTTGTGTTTTTCGTTGTAAATAGAGGTAATTCTTGCAGAATTCTGCATGCAATTTGGTGTTTGTCCCATTTTTTGAATTCTTGGTTGGTGAGCGGACCCCAGACCTCACAACCATGAAGGGCAATGGGTTCTATAACTGATTTAGCCAGATCCTAATTGGTATGTCAAATTTGATGTTACTTTTGATGGCATATAAGGCCCTTCTTGCCTTGTCTCTCACATCGTTCACAGCTTTGTGGAAGTTACCTGTGGCGCTGATGTTTAGGCAGAGGTATTTATCATTTTTTTTGTGTGCTCTAGGGCAACGGCGTCTAGATGGAATTTGTATTTGTGATCCTGGCAACTGGACCTTTTTTGGAACACCATTATTTTTGTCTTACTGACATTTACTGTCAGGGCCCAGGTCTGACAGAATCTGTGCAGAAGATCTAGGTGCTGCTGTATGCCATCCTTGGTTTGTGACAGAAACACCAGATCATCAGTGAACAGTAGACATTTGACTTCAGATTCTACTAGGGTGAGGCTGGGTGCTGCAGACTGTTCTAGTGCCCTCGCCAATTCGTTGATAAAAATGTTGAAGAGGGTGGGGCTTAAACTGCATCCCTGTCTCACCCCACGGGCCCTGTGGAAAGAAATGTGTGTGTTTTTTACCGCACACTTGTTGTTTATGTACATGGATTTTATAATGTCGTATGTTTTTCCCACAACACCACTTTTCATCAATTTGTATAGCAGACCCTCATGCCAAATTGAGCCAAAAGCTTTTTTGAAATCAACAAAGCATGAGAAGACTTTGCCTTTGTTTTGTTTTGTTTATTTGTCAATTAGGGTGTGCAGAGTGTATACATGGTCTGTCGTACGGTAATTTGGTAAAAAGCCTATTTGACATTTGCTCAGTACATTGTTTTCACTGAGGAAATGAACTAGTCTGCTGTTAATGATAATGCAGAGGATTTTTCCAAGGTTGCTGTTGACGCATATCCTATGGTAGTTATTGGGGTCTAATTTGTCTCCACTTTTGTGGATTGGGGTGATCAGTCCTTGGTTCCACATTTTGGGGAAGATGCCAGAGATAAGGAAGATGTTAAAGAGTTGAAGTATAGCCAATTGTAATTTGTGGTCTGTATATTTTATCATTTCATTGAGGATACCATTAACACCACAGGACTTTATGGGATGGAGGGTTTGTATTTTGTCCTGTAGTTCATTCAATGTAATTGGAGAATCCAGTGGGTTCTGGTAGTCTTTAATTGTTGATTCTAAGATATGCATTTGATCATGTATATTTTTTTGCTGTTTGTTCTTTGTTATAGGGCCAAAAAGATTGGAGAAGTGGTTTACCCATGCATCTCCGTTTTGGATAGATAGCTCTTCGTATTGTTGTTTGATTAGTGTTTTCCAATTTTCCCAGAAGTGGTTAGAGTCTATGGATTCTTCAGTTACATTGAGCTGATTTCTGACATGCTGTTCCTTCTTTTTCTGTAGTGTATTTCTGTATTGTTTTAGTGATTCACCATAGTGAAGATGTAGGCGCAGGTTTTTTGGGTCTCTATGTTTTTGGTTGGATAGGTTTCTCAATTTCTTTCTTAGGTTTTTGCATTCTTCATCAAACCATTTGTCACTGTTGTTACCTTTCTTCGGTTTTCTGTTAGAGATTTTTTTAGATTTTATAGGGATACTGAGAGGTCAAATATACTGTTTAGGTATTCTACTGCCAAGTTTATACCTTCACTATTACAGTGAAATGTTTTGTCCAGGAAGTTGTCTAAAAAGGATTGAATTTGTTGTTGCCTAATAGTTTTTTGGTAGGTTTCCACACTACCTTCCTTCCATTTACAGTACAGCATTTTTTTATATTATTCAGTTCCTTTGGCTTTGATGCCTCATGATTGAGTATTGCTCTGTTCAAGTAGACTGTGATTTTGCTGTGGTCTGATAGGGGTGTCAGTGGGCTGACTGTGAATGCTCTGAGAGACTCTGGGTTGAGGTCAGTGATAAAGTAGTCTACAGTACTACTGCCAAGAGATGAGCTATAGGTGTACCTACCATAGGAGTCCCCTCGAAGCCTACCATTGACTATGTACATATCCAGCGTGCGACAGAGCTGCAGGAGTTCTGACCCGTTTTTGTTGGTTATGTTGTCGTAGTTGTGCCTAGGGGGGCATATGGGGGAGGGAATGCTGTCACCTCCAAGTTGGTGTTTTTCCCCCTGTGTGCTGAGGGTGTCAGGTTCTTGTCCAGTTCTGGCATTTAGGTCTCCACAGACTAGTACATGTCCCTGGGCCTGGAAATGATTGATTTCCCCCTACAGGATGGAGAAGCCGTCTTCATTAAAGTATGGGGATTCTAGTGGGGGGATATAAGTAGCACACAGGAGGACATTTTTCTCTGTTGAGATAATTTCCTTTTGAATTTCGAGCCAAATGTAAAATGTTCCTGTTTTTATTAATTTAATAGAGTGAGTTAAGTCTGCTCTATACCAAATTAGCATACCCCCTGAGTCCCTTCCCTGTTTCACACCTGGTAGTTTGGTGGATGGGACTACCAGCTCTCTGTAACCTAGAGGGCAACCAGTGGGTCCGTCTCCTCTATACCATGTTTTTATTTATTTATTATTATTATTATTATTATTATTATTATTATTATTATTATTATTATTATTATTATTATTATTTTATTTTTGGGGGGGTGAATGGATCAGCTTAATATTGCAGATAGATTGTTTCTTCTATTAATGTAATTGTCTGCATCACTTCCAATCCCCCATGTTTTTTTTATTTTTATATATATACTCCCCTTTATTAATTTTCAACCCCACCATCCTTTCCCTACTTGGAGTAAATGAGTGAACAACAATGCCCAGGCCTTTACTTCCGGTCTATACTTACTATCTACACCTTATGGACAGAGTTAATTTTACAATAATTCTATTATATATATATATATATATATATATATATATATATATATTTTTTTTTTTTGCTCCTGAACTTCTTCTACTCTCAACCTCTCCGATCATTTTCATGATGTCCATCCGGTTTGCTTCTATATGCCATATCTTTCTAACTGTGCTCTTTCCCAAAAGCTCCCAACATACAACCTATATACTTATTATGGACACAGTATGCTTACATTATTAGCTATCTTTGTTATTATTTGTTGTTATTTGTTATTAGTCCAATCCTTCAACTCTATTCAATACCTCCCATCTATCTCTTAACACCATCCATATAGGATTTCTATTTGCCATATATATTTCAACCGTACTGTGATGTTTTACAAAAGTTCTGAACCTTTGTATTCTCATTGCTTCTACAGATTGTGAATTAAAAATAAACATTTTTGCTAAAAGTATTATTATATTATTGATTGATTGACTATGACTTTTCAGATCACCCAGTAATGCTATCTGCAAGGTTAGCTCCAGGTAAATATTGCAATCCTTTAGCCATTCCTGGACCTGTGTCCAAAAACAAGCTACAAATGGACAGAACCAAAACAAATGATCTAATGATTCTGTCTCTTCACAGCAGAATCTGCAGAGCTGGGAAGATTGTATCCCCCATATAAGTAACATTCTATTGGTTGCAAGAATTTTATATAATAATTTAAATTGAATGATTCTAATTTTTGAATCCGGTGTCGTTTTGCGTGTCAGTTCATAAACACTATGCCATGGGATCGGTACGTCAAAGATCTCTTCCCAACTATTTTGCAATCTATATGGGACGGCTGTCAATCCTTTGGTCCTTAAGTGAAACTGATATACTTTTTTATTTATCACAGTTTTCCTTAACCAATTATGTTCTTTAATGCTAGGCCGACAGACAAGTTCCTTACTTTCTCCCCCTTCCACTTTCCTCTTCCACTTTTGCGGTAAGGCTGCAATTATTTGGTTGTAATTTTGGGTAGAGCAGACATTTCCATATGTTTTTGTTAGCTGAATGTACAACATAACTCCACCAGTCCTACAGATGATATAATTTACGAAGATTATACCTTTTTTAAACATTCTGTCAAAAAATAACGTTTTTTTGTCAATTAGTATATTTGAATTTAACCACAATATTTGTTGCATTATTTGTTCTGACGTTTCTGGAGGATTAAATTGAAATTGCAACCAACTTTCTATGGCTTGTTTTAGAAATAGTGATATTTGGGAGATTATTTCCTTTTCAAATAACTGAAAGTGAGAGGTTGTAATCTAAATAAAGGGAAAAAGGCCTTTCTTGAACATTGGGTGAGACAATCTTACTAATTTGCTTGAGAACCAGTTTGGATTTAAGTATAGCTTTTGTATGACTGAAGCTTTTAGTGATAGGTCTAATGCTTTAATATTTAATAATTTCTGTCCTCCGAATTCATATTCATTATATAAATATGCCCTTTTAATTTTGTCTGGCTTGCCGTTCCAAATAAAATTGAATATTTTTTTCTCATATAATTTAAAAAACTGTTCGCTAGGCGTAGGCAAGACCATAAGCAAATAGGTAAACTGAGATAATACTAAAGAGTTAATAAGGGTGATTTTTCCACAAATTGACAGGTATTTTCCTTTCTATGGTAGTAAGATCTTATCTATTTTTGCTAACTTTCTATTAAAATTTATTGAAGTGAGATCATTTATTTCCTTTGGGATATGCATTCCGAGTATATCCACATCACCATCAGACCATTTTATTGGTAAACTACATGGTAATGTAAAAATTGTATTTTTTAGTGATCCAATAAGTAATATAGTACATTTGTCATAATTTGGTTGTAATCCAGAGAGGTTAGAAAATGTATCTAGATCCTCTATGAGGCTGTGGAGGGATTCTAGTTGTGGATTTAAAAGAAAACATGAATCATCAGCGTACAATGACACCTTTGTTTTTAAGCACTGTATTTCTAATCCTCTGATATTATTATTGGATCTGATTTGAATAGCTAACATCTCGATGGCCACAATAAATAGATATGCCGATAGTGGACAACCTTGTTTCACTCCTCTTGACAGTTTAAAACTTTCTGAGAAATAGCCATTATTTACTATTTTACACCTAGGGTTACTATACATGATTTTGACCCATTTTATAAGAGATTCTCCAAAATTGAAATGCTCCAGGCATTTTTATATAAACCCCAGTTGAACTTTATCAAATGCCTTTTCGAAGTCTGCTATGAATAGCAGGCCTGGTTTCCCATATTTTCCATAGTGTTCTATTGTTTCCAATACTTGCCTTAAATTATCTCCAATGTATCTTCCATATAAAAAACCTGTCTGATTAGAATGAATAATATCCGACAATACCTTTTTAATTCTATGCGCTATACATTTTGCTAGGATTTTTGCATCACAACACTGAAGTGTAAGGGGCCTCCAATTTTGTAAATGGACTGGATCTTTATATTTTCCACTTGTTTCCTGTTTCAGTAATAATGAGATCAGACCTTCTTCTTGAGTGTCAGATAATCTACCATTTACATAGGAGTGGTTAAAACATGTTAATAACGGTCCTCTTAGTATATCAAAAAAGTTTTGGTATACCTCGACTGGTATGCCATCCAACCCTGGAGTTTTCCTGGACTTAAAGTCTTTAATTGCATCCAGAAGTTCCTCCTCTGTAATTTCACCTTCACATTATTCTTTCTGTGTGGCTGTTAATTTGACATTATCAATAGAAAAAAAACATCTACAATTAGCTTCAGTTAGAGGAGATGGAGGCGACTGAAAATAAAATATATGATTAAAGTACTTTGTTTCTTCCTTCAAAATATCATTTGGTGAATTATGGGTGACTCCGTCAATTGTAACCAGTTTCATTAAGTTCTTTTTGGTAGCATTCCTATGTTGAAGATTAAAAAATAATTTTGTGCATTTTTCCCCATATTCCATTGAGTTTGCTTTATATTTATAATATATTACACTTGATCTTTTTGGAAATAAGTTTCTCCATTTCTTTTGGTTTTTCCTCTAATTTATTCTGAGCCTCTATGTTACAGTTTTTATTGCCATATATCTGTTCTGTTAGACTTTCTATTTCCTTTCTTAGTATGAACTCTTTTGACCTTAATTGCTTTTGTTTTCGAGATGAGTACTGAATTGCATGGCCTCTAAAGGCACATTTAAAGGTGTCCCATACAATAAGGGGATTCGCTGTACCTATGTTATGTTGGAAAAAGTCAGTTATAAATTCCTTTGTTCTAATTATTAATAAAGTATCATCCAATAGGCTTTGATTAAATTTCCAATATCCTCGCCCACGTGGAAATTCAGTAAGAGTAATGTATATGCCTATTATATCATGGTCCGACCGCATTCTGTCCCCTATCAACACTTTTTTTACTTTTGGTGCCAACGAGAATGAGATAAGAAAGAAGTCAAGACGACTAGCTTGATTCAGTATCCGCCATGTATATCTCACTAGATCAGTATATTTAAGCCTCCATATAACTACTAGTTCTAATGTATCCATGACATTCACAATGTCCTTAAGAGCATGTGGGTGATTGATTGTGGTGTGATTTCCTTTACGGTCCATTGAGCTATTTAAAACAGTATTATAATCCCCCACCATAATAATATTGTCTTGAGTTGCTTGCAGGCTTGATAATTTATTATATATACAGTGGGGGAAAAAAGTATTTAGTCAGCCACCAATTGTGCAAGTTCTCCCACTTAAAAAGATGAGAGAGGCCTGTAATTTTCATCATAGGTACACGTCCACTATGACAGACAAATTGAGGGAAAAAAATCCAGAAATTCACATTGTAGGATTTTTAATGAATTTATTTGCAAATTATGGTGGAAAATAAGTATTTGGTCACCTACAAACAAGCAAGATTTTTGGCTCTCACAGACCTGTAATTTCTTCTTTAAGAGGCTCCTCTGTCCTCCACTCGTTACCTGTATTAATGGCACCTGTTTGAACTTGTTATCAGTATAAAAGACACCTGTCCACAACCGCAAACAGTCACACTCCAAACTCCACTATGGCCAAGACCAAAGAGCTGTCAAAGGACACCAGAAACAAAATTGTAGACCTGCACCAGGCTGGGAAGACTGAATCTGCAATAGGTAAGCAGCTTGGTTTGAAGAAATCAACTGTGGGAGCAATTATTAGGAAATGGAAGACATACAAGACCACTGATAATCTCCCTCGATCTGGGGCTCCACGCAAGATCTCACCCCGTGGTGAAAATCTTTGGAGGGAGTTGAAAGTCCGTGTTGCCCAGCGACAGCCCCAAAACATCACTGCTCTAGAGGAGATCTGCATGGAGGAATGGGCCAAAATACCAGCAACAGTGTGTGAAAACCTTGTGAAGACTTACAGAAAATGTTTGACCTGTGTCATTGCCAACAAAGGGTATATAACATAGTATTGAGAAACTTTTGTTATTGACCAAATACTTATTTTCCACCATAATTTGCAAATAAATTCATAAAAAATCCTACAATGTGATTTTCTGGATTTTGTTTTCTCATTTTGTCTGTCATAATAATAATAATAATAATAAAAATAATATGCCATTTAGCAGACGCTTTTATCCAAAGCGACTTACAGTCATGCGTGCATACATTTTTGTGTATGGGTGGTCCCGGGGATCGAACCCACTACCTTGGCGTTACAAGCGCCGTGCTCTACAAGCTGAGCTACAGAGGACCACGTCATAGTTGACGTGTGCCTATGATGAAAATTACAGGCCTCTCTCATCTTTTTAAGTGGGAGAACTTGCACAATTGGTGGCTGACTAAATACTTTTTTCCCCCACTGTATTGTCAAAGAATTGTGGATCATCATTATTTGGTCCGTAAAGGTTCATGAGCCATATCTGTTTATGGTCCAATAACATAATTAAAATAATCCATCTACCTTGCTTATCTATTTGGACAATTTGCACATTCTGATCGAAATTACTATTAATTAATATCATTACCCCTTTTTTATATTTCTTTGCCCATGGGAGAAGTATATTTCCCCCCCCCATTCTTTTTTCCACGCTACTTCATCTCGAATTGTTGAATGAGTTTCCTGTATACAATAGATATTATATTCCTTCTCTTTGAGCCATGTAAATATTGTTCTTCTTTTGTTATTATCAGCTAAGCCATTACAATTATAACTGGCTATACTTATTTCACCATTCACCATAATGAGATACAAGTTTCAAGTCTATTTATCATTATATATGTTTGTAAATGTACCAATAAAAAATAGCGTAATGATTGAGTGTCCATATAGCTGTACCGTGATTTTTGCATTGCTACGGAGTAACCCTTCAATTGTTCTCCACTAATTCCCCCGCTAAAGCCCCTCCCCATCCCAAGTTGAGCCGTCATCCCAGTGATCAGCATCCCAACCACGTCCCTCCGTATCCCTAAGGCCCCGAGAGGCCAGGACCCATCCAACATCCTCTATACCATGTTTCTTGTAGGATGACAATGTCTGTATTTCCGATTTCTTTGGTGAAGTCCAGGTTCTTGCTCTTTAGGCCAAAGGCAGATGACCTCAGGCCTTGGATATTCCAGGATGAGATAGTGAAGGCTTTGTGTTCCATAAAGTGTCTAATGTTGTTGGTTGTGTGGTTTGGCCTTAGGCCAGTACGTGTGAGCAGAGCCTGCTGAGCATCTGGTACATGCCATCTAACTCTTTCTCTAGCTCTCTGTCTTTCTCTCTCTCTCCTCTCTCTCTTCTCTCTCTCTCTCTCTCTCTCTCTCTCTCTCTCTCTCTCTCTCTCTCTCTCTCTCTCTCTCTCTCTCTCTCGCTCTCTGTGTGCGTGCGTGTGTGTGTGTGCGTGCGTGCAAGAGTGCAGCTGTATGTAGGTATGTAGGTTGAGCTGTTTAGACAGTTAGGAGCAGTGGCACATTTTCTGAGGGGCATTGAATGTGTCCTGGATCTCAGGGATGGAAAGGAGAGCAATTCTAAGGAGAGGATGAATAACAAGAAGATGGAGGGGGAGTTGGTAGAATTATGTGGATTAGGTGGATGGGTAGATGGTGAGGTTTGAGGGCTGAGGAGGTGGAGGATGGGGAGATGGAGAGATGGGAGGAAGGAGGAGGAGGTGAGATGGGATATTAAATGTCCTGCTGAGACAGCAGGGGAGTAGGAGCGGGAGGTGGAGGTGGAGGAAATAGGATGAGGTCTGGATGGGGAGATGGGAGGAAGGAGGAGGAGGAGGTGAAGGAAATAGGATGAGGTCTGGATGGGGAGATGGGAGGAAGGAGGAGGAGGAGGAGGAAATAGGATGAGGTCTGGATGGGGAGATGGGAGGTTTAAGGGTGAGGTGGAGGTAGGAGTAGGAGGAAGATGAGGGATAGAAGATTGAATGTTCTGCTGAGAAAGAGGAAGGGTATGAAGGACGAGGTAGGGCCAGATGTTCAGATGGGGAGATGGGAGGAGGAGGAGGAGGACGAGGAGGAGGACGAGGAGGAGGAGGAGAGGTAGATGGGGGATGGGAGGAGGAGGAGGAGGAGAGGTAGATGGGGAGATGGGAGGAAGAGGAAGAGGAGGAAGAGGTGGTGGAGGAGAGGGTAGATGGGGAGATGAGAGGAGGAGGAGAAGAGGAGGAGGAGGAGGAGGAGGAGGAGGAGGAGGAGGGAGGAGGAGGAGGAGGAGAATTAGATGGGAGATGGGAGGAGGAGGAGGAGGAGGAGGAGAGGTAGATGGGGAGATGGGAGGAGGAGGAAGAGGTGGTGGAGGAGAGGTAGATGGGGAGATGGGAGGAGGAGGAGAAGGAGGAGGAGGAGGAAGAGGTATATGGGGGAGAGGGGAGGAGGGAGGAGGAGGAGAGAGGAGAGGTAGATGGGAAGGAAGGATGGAAGGGAGGAGGAGGGGAGGAGGAGGTAGATGGGGGAGTGAGAGGAGGAGGAGGAGGAGGAGGAGGAGGAGGTGGAGGGGGAGGGAGGAGGAGGAGAGGTAGATGGGGAGATGGGAGGAGGAGAAGGAGGTGGTAGAGGTGAGGAGTTGGTGGAGGACAAGTAGATGGGGAGATAGGAGATGTTCTGTCCTGCTGAGATGGCAGGAAAGGCAATTAGTCCACTCTGCTGGGGCTTGTCTGGAGGGGTCAACACTCCTCCTTCCTCACCCTCATCCTTTTGTCTGTGTGTTTGTGTGTGTTTATTTATTTGCATTAGATGCATTTTAGTTGTTCTTTTTCAGTGCACTTATTAACTGGACTGTGACTTGTAGCCTGTACAGAAAACTTCCAGAGCTTTTATTAATAATGCCACAAAGGGAGGAGGTTCATGAATGAGAAATGGTAGACACGATGGTAGACACAATGTTCAACACAGTGCCTGACTCAAGGACAAAGCTTGTAACTTTTTTTTTTTAAGCCAGTTTCCTTTTCCTAATTCCAGACGTGCTATGCTGGGGTTTCATTTGCATTTGCTCATTCCTCACACAGAGAGGTGGGCGCACAGACACACACACATACACAGACTCTCTCTCACTCTCTCTCTCTCTCTCTCTCTCTCTCT
>NW_028158117.1:0-7500 GCF_964263955.1 Coregonus lavaretus
TACTTTAACTATTTGCACATTGTTACAACACTGTATATATACATACTATGACATTTGAAATGTCTTTATTCTTTTGGAACTTCTGAGTGTAATGTTAACTGTTAATATTTATTGTTTATTATCTACTTCACTTGCTTTGGCAATGTTAACATACGTTTCCCATGCCAATAAAGCCCTTAAATTGAATTGAAATTGAATTAAAGAGAGAATATTCAGACAGATGAGGAGACATAGCTGCTCCCTGTCTTGAAGGAGATCAAAACAACCCCTGTCAAATATACAATGAAGGCCCCTGATCTGCTCTGGCCATGCAGCTCTGTGATGAGAGAGTGGAAGAGAGAGGAGAGGAGCGGAGCAGGGAGCTGTCGTTCTGCCATGCTGCCAAACACCGTAGCAGGCTAGAGAAGAGTTGAGCAAGGCTTCTCTCTGGATGGACCATTGTGTGTAGTATTAGACATCATGTTACTCTGCCATTACACAGTAAACAGATTCAGAACACAGACATTAGACTGCATTACAAACTACTGGCCGTTCACACACTGACAGGCAAGCACACACACACACACACACACAGAGAGAGAGAGAGATGCACGCACGCACACACACACACAACACTTCTTATTCTGAAAACTGGAAGCATCTATCTGAGAGGGGAGACTACCTACCTACTAATAGTAAAAAATATATTTTTTTATACCATGACAATTCTGCAATTTTATCTTCACCAATGGGAAAAAGATTATCACAATGAGGGTTCAATTGAACTCCAGCCTTAAACGGTTAATCCTAGCTACCTTCTGACAGAGTTGACACACAGCAATAATGACCATATGCTGTATAACGAGCATGAAACATTTTATACAAAGGAGTAGCACGACCACCACACTGTATCTACAGGGAGTGTTATGAAACGCTCGCTCTCTGCCACTGAAGCCTTCAAAATCATCAGGCAACAACTCGTATGGCCATTACATGGATATGTTGATGAGGTCAGGGGCCGTACGTATCCAGCGAGTAATGATTCAGGATCAGTTCTGCCTTCTACATCACAAAAAAAAGGCTCCAGAGATGATCATATTGTGCTTATTCACAGTACAGTATATGTAGAAGGCAAAACTAAAATATATATATGTTAGAGTACATAACATGAAAGACATAAACATATCTGAACCTGGTATTCTGAATACAATCACAATGCATTCTTCAATATGTATGTGTCACGTACGTTAAAGAACAGGACGGACCAAGGTGCAGCGTGAAAGGCGTACATGTTTATTAAAGAATAAACACACGACACAGTAACCAAAATAACAAAACTTAACCGTGACGGTCCAAAGGCTAACACACAAGCCTAAAACAGGAACACAACAAAAACCCACAACACAGTCAGGAAAACTGGCTGCCTAAGTATGATCCCCAATCAGAGACAACGAGCGACCGCTGCCTCTGATTGGGAACCACACCCTGACCAAACTAGCTAGAGTTCTATAGGCCAGGGCGTGACAGTACCCCCCCCCAAAGGTGTGGACTCCGACCGCACAAACCTGACTGAATAGGGGAGGGTCCGGGTGGGCTTCCAGCCTCGGTGGCGGCTCCGGAGTGGAGCCACTGACCGGAGCTGGACTAGGCACCGGTGGAGCGGACTGCTCTGGCTCCAGCGTGGCGCCGCTGACCGGAGCTGGATCAGGCACCGGTGGAGCGGACTGCTCTGGCTCCGGAGTGGAGCCGCTGACCGGTGCCGGACCAGGCACAGGTGGAATGGGCACGGGCCGTGCCGGACTGGCGACGCGCCCCACTGGCTTGGTGCGACGAGCAGGAACAGGCCGGGCCGGATTGGCGACGCGCACCACTGGCTTGGTACGAGGAGCAGGAACAGGCCGGGCCAGACTGGCGACGCACACCACTGGCTTGGTGCGAGGAGCAGGAACAGGCCGGGCCGGACTGGCGACGCGCACCACTGGCTTGGTGCGAGGAGCAGGAACAGGCCGGGCTGGACTGGCGACGCGCACCACTGGCTTGGTGCGAGGAGCAGGAACAGGCCGGGCCGGACTGGCGACGGGCACCACTGGCTTGGTGCGAGGAGCAGGAACAGGCCGGGCCGGACTGGCGACACGCACCACTGGCTTGGTGAGGGGAGCAGGAACAGGCCGGGCCAGACTGGGAAAACGCACCACTGGCTTGGTGCGGGGAGCAGGAACAGGCCGGGCCAGACTGGGAACACGCACCACTGTCTTGGTGCGGAGAGCAGGTACGGGGCATACCGGACTGGGAACCGGCGCTGGAGGTCTATGATTGTCTCCGTCCTTTACACTCTGCGCCCCGTCCTCCTCCAGTGAGGACTCCTCCTTGAGCCCCCACGAGTGCAGTGGTCGAGGCTCCTCTCTGTCGCTCCCCAACCACCCTTTTAGCCCCCCCCAAAAAAAATGTTGGGGCTGTCTCTCCACCCTGATCCCTTTCAGGGCCTCCATTTGCCTTGCCAGATCCTCTCTTATCTCCCGCCAGGTCCATCCTCTCTGCTCCTCCTGGGCACGCTGCTTGGTCCATTGGTGGTGGGTTTTTCTGTCACGTACGTTAAGGAACGGGACGGACCAAGGTGCAGCGTGAAAGGCGTACATGTTTATTAAAGAATAAACACACGACACAGTAACCAAAATAACAAAACTTAACCGTGACAGTCCAAAGGCCAACACACAAGCCTAAAACAGGAACACAACAAAAACCCACAACACAGTCAGTAAAACTGGCTGCCTAAGTATGATCCCCAATCAGAGACAACGAGCGACAGCTGCCTCTGATTGGGAACCACACCCGGCCAACATAGATCTACAAACATAGAATATACACATAGAAATACACACCCTGACCAAACTAGCTAGAGCTCTATAGGCCAGGGCGTGACAGTATGGGTGGCGCATTAAACAGTCACAGTCTCACATATCACTATTGCACGTTGGTACATAAAACCACTGTATATATTTTTTTATATTCACACTGTACTGCATAATGAATGATAGTAAACAGTATACTTTACATTCACAATGCAACTTTCAATATGTGTCACTGGCTTTTATGTTAGATTGTCAGTCTTCTAGAACTATGGCACATGGGTGCATGCAAATATAAGTGTTAGGGAAGATTCACAATGCATAATGGACATGTTAGTGAGAGTATCGCAAATATACATGTATATCGCAATGCATTCTTTCAATGGTGACTGTCACACGGAGTAGCAGATCATGTAGCAGGTCAGTAGCATGTTTGAGAATAAATTCACACTACATAATTAACACAATAGTGAAGGTCTTCTAAAAACAATAAAAATGCATTCCATACTATAGACTTCGATACTGGCACTGTGCTCCAGACATATACAGTACGTGTCTAAACCCATCCCCTCCTCATCCGCTTGAGTGGGCTCATCTTGTCTCTCTCTGTCTTCCCAGTAAATACTCATTTTTGCACTCGATTGGCCTGTCGGAGCGATCAATAGCCTCAACAGAGTGAGTAGAACACCAGGGACGGGACGTCTTGTTGGCTTCCTTTTTATCTCTCTCCATAAACTGACACAGAGCAAGAGAGAGCATTTCCCACCCCCTAGAAAGAAGAGACGACAAGAGGAGGAGAAGAGGAGGAGGACAGTAGGAGGGAAAAGAAAGAGAGCTTGACGGCGAGCGTGAGAAGGCAGGCCACACAGATAGACAAGTTATTTTACGGCTGAAGCTTCTGCTGGCGCGGTGCCACAGACTCCCTGTGTTTGCCAGGCTACTAAACTAATGGACAGAAAGGCAAGTTCCTGCTGGCCTGGAATTATAAAGTCATTAAGGAATACAAATACACACACTAGCATATACATACACACGGCACACGACACACAGGGGCCAGGAGAGGGGACGAGCTGACGAGGCCATACCCCTGGAGCATGCTGAGGGTGTGTGTGTGTGTGTGTGTGTGTGTGTGTGTGTGTGTGTGTGTGTGTGTGTGTGTGTGTGTGTGTGTGTGTGTGTGTGTGTGTGTGTGTGTGTGTGTGTGTGTGTGTGTGTGTGTGTGTGTGTGTGTGTGTGTGTGTGTGTGTGTGTGTGTGTGTGTGTGTGTGCGTGCATGTTGGGGGCCTTGAGTGACTTCACTGTGAGCGGCAAACATGCACACACAGACACACGCACACGCACACATACACACAAAACTGAAGAGGAGCTTAAACACATTTTTTTTTAAACTTGTATAAAAAATACACCACCTCCACAAATCGTTCCAAAAACGTTTACCTTTGTTCCTCTGTAATCACAGTACTACATTGTCAAACAACTATGAGTATTGTTCCCCTCCTTACATGTCTGCCTCGCCACAAAAGGACCTCCCGTGGGCTTTGTCCACGGTGTAATCTCAATATTATTTATGCTGGCCAGCGTACAATGGCAGTGAGAACAGGAGCCGCTTAAGCCCCTCTCCCTGAACAGTGGTCTTGGCAACTAAAGTAGCTAATTTGTTCTCTGTGCATTCCCTCAGACAGCCCCGTAAATGGAGGCACTATCCAATTATTACAGGGGATACAACTAGAGCTGCTGCTGCTACTGTATGCACCTGGTTGGCCACACCACAATATATGACCTCCTATGGAAAGCCTTACACATGGACTATTTCAGCCCACAACCTAGTCGGCTGCAGAAACAGACCCATGAGGCCATTCCAAGCAGGCCATTCTGAATCATTCCAGAATGTACTGTAAATGTGTTCTGGAATTTGTCTTTAGAATATGAAAGTGATGATCTATTTTAAATGTGAAGATTGGGTGCCATCTAACAGTGAGACCCAGACGTACCCAGAGAGAGTTACTACTAAAGATCATGGTGTGTTTATATAGTGGTAAACAAGCACAGGTTGTGATGTAGAAAGTACCTCAATTCTCATGGACTCACTTAACAACAGTAACAATACAGTTCCTGTCTTCAGATCAAGAGTTGTACTGTAGTACTGTGTGTTAAAGCATAGTATTCATAACAGTAGAACACAGCACACATTAAGCCTCAAATGCCTTACATTTACTATTCTCACTACAATAAACAAGTGTTTGTTCTTCTCCTGTAAACAAAGACCTTCTTCTCCTGTAAACAAAGACGTATGCGTGTGTTTTCAAACAGGGATGCAGAGGAGCGAGATTTCAAAGGCGAAACTTGAGAGAGGAAGCTGCTTTTTTACAATATTTATACATTTAAGTATAGCATGGTGATACTACAGTACGCATATTATGCATTTGTGTGTGTGTTTCTGTGTGTGTCTGTCTGTCTGTCTGTGTTTCTGTACATGTGTGGTTTGTGTGTGTGTTTCTGTGTGTGTATGTCTGTCTGTCTGTGTGGTTTGTGTGTGTGTTGCATGTGTTTGTGGGTGTGTGGGTGACAATGAGACTATGAAGAGAATCACTGATGAAAAAGGCTACTTTGGAATTTCTATGATAATTGGCTTCTTAAAAGGAGCTCATTTTTAACTATGTCACTGCGACTGCTGCATGACAATTAATCTGTTTGCCACTGCTTCCTTGGCATCTGTGCCAATTACTTTATATGCTAATATATGTAAATTACTAAACATTTCAGATGCCAGTTATAAGTATATGCAAGTAGTGTATTGTATTTTATTTTAAGTAATATTCTTTAAGCCGGTCAACAAAGCAAATGCTTTAAAAATAGAGGTGTGTATAATATTTTTATTCTCGTGGTATTTTCCTAGGATGTGACGGTATTTTGGGCACTGAAATAATGCAATAAATATTTACTCTCCAACTTTAACAAATCTTCATGATAATGATAACAATTTACACAATAACTATTTTCTGCACAGTAAATTAAAAACTGTAAAAGGTAACGTTTCAGTATATCGAAGCTGAATGTTTATAGCACTACAATTCTAAAGCATAACATAATATGTTTTCAATGCATACAGTAATTAAGTTAAGAAACGAGTTTCTCCATCAACCTGAATATTTATTTTAACTCTCCATCTAACAGTGTTTCCTCATCAAACCGTGTGTCCTACCTTCTTCTGTCCTATCACAGCGTTAGGCATGTTAGAAGACAAAGCTGTGGAATTGCTCTTTTATTCTCTCTAAAGGGGACTAACGTTGTCGTTAAGTAAATATTAATAAATGCACTTTAAGCACCTTTGAAGGCCCATTTTCTCTTAACATAAATTGCTATAATTATCAGTGCATTCAGTTTTTCCACTCCTGGTCTCTCTGGGGAAGCTGCATCAATAGAATTAAGGGCTTTAAGCATGTTGTTCTATTGTTCTACAGTACCTTGGTCTACTGTATTACTCTGCCCTACAAAGGCAGAATGCAGTAACTATGCCAACAGTAAAACTTTAAAGTTATTTTGATAGCCAGACAAATATGTTTTAGGTAGATAAGTGATAATTCACTGATGTATCATCTTATTATGAAGTAATGTTTTATGCATATCAACCATGACCACTGATTTGACCTATGACCCCTAAAATGCTGATACTGCACTCTGCTTTTATATGACCTTAATTTTCTGTTCGATGGAAACAGAGGTTCTAACTACATTCCAACTGTAGTTAATAGTGTTATGTAGTTGTGTTTTCATGTTTTGAATGTGGTCCTCTGTAGCTCAGCTGGTAGAGCACGGCGCTTGTAACGCCAAGGTAGTGGGTTCGAACCCGGGACCACCCATACACAAAAAAAAAATTTATGCACGCATGACTGTAAGTCTCTTTGGATAAAAGCGTCTGCTAAATGGCATATTATTTATTATTATTTTATTGTAGTAACCTTCAAGCTTTTTCTCCGCCAAAAGTACGGTAAGGACTATTTCATCACGCAGAATGTTTATACTTTTTTTATTTTTTTGACTTTGTGCAGTATCTACAATCTAAATGTGTTTATCTAACATTCTTGCTGTTTTTCTGTTTGACTTTGTATGGTAATTTATCTGACTTAGGGGTCATAGGTCAAATCAGTGGTCATGGTTGATATGCATAACGAAATTACTTCATAATCAGATGATACATCAGTGCATTATCACTTATCTACCACAACATACAGTATTTGGCTGGAAGGCAAATTAACTTTAAAAGCATCTTTCTCAGTTTCACTGTTGCGTAGTTACTGCTTTTTGCCTTTGTATGGCAGAGCAGGTAACTGTAATCAAAACATGGTGGAACAAAGCCATAGTGCAGTAACTTCACTTACTGCTGTTTGCCTTGGTTTTTACTTGGATTTTGTAGCTACTGCAAATTTCACGCTCCATTTTCTATTAAACAACATAAATTGAACCAGAACACTTTGTCACAAGATAAAACAGATACTACAAAGCCTGATTTCCGTCTTAACTACATTTTGACCAAAAGTGTAGTTACTGCGTTTTGCCTTGTAGGGCAGTACTGTATATCAGGTAAACTGGCTGCCTCTGTCTATTTCTCTTCTCTAAAACTCAACTGAAGATGTCCCTATTGTATACAGAATGGATACACGAGAGAACCACAGTG
>NW_028158117.1:12500-72080 GCF_964263955.1 Coregonus lavaretus
TATTATGGCAAGAACAGCTCAAATAAGCAAAGAGAAACGACAGTCCATCATTACTTTAAGACATGAAGGTCAGTCAATCCAGAAAATTTCAAGAACTTGGTGCACTCGCAAAAACCATCAAGCACTATGTCACGCCCTGACCTTTATATGCCTGTTGTTTCTCGTTGGTTTGGTAAGGGTGTGAATTTCAATGTGTAAATCTATGTGGTGTACTTCTATGTTGGCCGGGTGTGGTTCCCAATCAGAGGCAGCTGTCGATCGTTGTCTCTGATTGGGGATCCTTAGGTAGCCATTTTGCCTACCTATGTTGTGGGATCTTGACTCTTGTTTGGCTTGTTTGTGTGAAGCCATTGTGAGCTTCACGTTACGTTGCTTTTGTTGTTTTGTAGTGTTTGTCTTCTTTAATAAACATGTATGCATTCCATGCTGCACCTCGGTCCAATCCTGTATTCAACGAACATGACACACTATGATGAAACTGGCTCTCATGAGGACCGCCACAGGAAAGGAAGACCCAGAGTTACATCTGCTGCAGAGGATAAGTTCATTAGTTACCAGCCTCAGAAATTGCAACCCAAATAAATGCTTCACAGAGTTCAAGTAACATCAACTGTTCAGAGGAGACCGCGTGAATCAGGCCTTCATGGTCGAATTGCTGCAAAGAAACCACTACTAAAGGACATCAATAAGAAGAAGAGACTTGGGCCAAGAAACACGAGCAATGGACATTAGACAGGTGAAAATCTGTCCTTTGGTCTGATGAGTCCAAATGTGTGATTTTTGGTTCCAACCGCCGTGTCTTTGTGTGACGCAGAGTAGGTGAATGGATGATCTCTGCATGTGTGGTTCCCACCGTGAAGCATGGAGGAGGAGGTGTGATGGTGTGGGGGTGCTTTGCTGGTGACACTGTCAGTGATTTATTTAGAATTCAAGGCACACTTAACCAGCATGGCTAACACAGCATTTTGTAGCAATACGCCATCCCATCTGGTTTGAGCTTAGTGGGACTATCATTTGTTTTTCAACAGGACAATGACCCAACACACCTCCAGGTTGTGTAAGGGCTATTTGACCAAGAAGGAGAGTGATGGAGTGCTGCATCAGATGGCCTGGCCTCCACAATCACCCGACCTCAACCCAACTGAGATGGTTTGGGATGAGTTGGACCGCAGAGTGAAGGAAAAGCAGCCAACAAGTGCTCAGCATATGTGGGAACTCCTTCAAGACTGTTGGAAAAGCATTCCAGGTGGAGCTGGTTGAGAGAATGCCAAGAGTGTGCAAAGCTGTCATCAAGGCAAAGGGTGGGTTTGAAGAAGGTTGCTACATGATTCCATATGTGTTATTTTATAGTTTTGATGTCTTCACTATTATTCTACAATGTAGAAAATAGTAAAAATAAAGAAAAACCCTTGAATGAGTAGGTGTGTCCAAACTTTTGACTGGTACTGTAAATATATTACTTTATCTCTACATTGTTGGAAAAGGACCCATAAGTAAGCATTTCACTGTTAGCCTACACCTGTTGTTTACGAAGCATGTGACAAATAACATTTGATTTGACGGTAGCACTTGTGTAAGACATACTGAAATGTGAAGGAGAGAACGAGAGAAGAGAGAGAGAGAGAGAGAGAGAGAGAGAGAGAGAGAGAGAAAGAGAGAAAGAGAGAAAGAGAAAGAGAAAGAGAGAGAGAGAGGGAAGGAGGGAGGTAGAGAGAGAGAGAGAGAGAGAGAGAGAGAGAGAGAGAGAGAGTGAGGAAGAGAGAGGGTGGAAGAGACAGAGAGAAAGTGAACTGGGTTGAGCCAGGTCGTAATTTGGAGCACCATCACCCCCTGCCCTGCACTCAGAGCCGGTGTTGTGCGAGCGGAAGCCTTCCAAGGGAGTGCAGGGAGGGGGGGGGACGGGGTCTCTTACATCTAAAATGCTCCTCAATGTGCTTTCAATATGACCTTTACGATTGTTGATGTACTGCTATTTTTCAGCAGTATGGTGTGCTCCCCATGATAGCTAACATAACTACGCTGTCACGCTTTGTAATAATCCGCATCCTGGAGCATAATGGTTTAATAGTTATGTTGGTGGAGAGTCCAAACACAGGACATGGCACATACAGTAGCCACACTTTCTCAACGTTATTCCAGGATGTTATTACAGAAAAAGGCCTTCAGTGTAGGAAATGATGGTCTCTTAAACCACATAATAGAGAAAAGTTGCTTAAGGCACCTACAGAGAATATGTAGACGGAGCCGACGAAGCGTAGCTCAGAGTTGCAATGTCGTTTTTCGTCACAAAAGAGGCGGCTCCTTGTAATAGGCTCTGGCATTCGCCGCGGTTTTCTTCTACCTGGAGATTGAGACCTGACGTATAATTCCTTCCGCTGCCATGGGGGCAGTGTTGTCGCTTGGTTCCTTGATCTGATCTATAGGCTATATAGGCTATTAATCAAAGTAGCCTATTTTGCATTGATAACCAAATATAATCACAGCGACTGTTCAAACAATAAACCATACAACATTGCAGCCTTATAGAATCCTCCCAAAATGTAATTCTAGGCTAAAACAGATAGCCATGTGCTTTTTTTTCTCCGTAACAAAAAATGATGACATTCTATTTTTAGCTGATATGGGAGCGAATACATTGAAGCAGCATATTAAACTTGGATAATGTTGTAGTTTACACTGCCAAGTATAAGTATATTTGCTAGGGCATATTGTTTAATTATAAATCTGATTATTTCACATGGAGATGTGGGAAGCTAAAGGACTAGCTAACTTGCAGTGTTTAGCCAACTTGCTAGCAAGGGAAGACCAGAGACTCTTCTTTTACTTTCACCACAAATGAGAAGACGACAAGAAAAGTCAAGAATCCACCCCAAAAAGCCTAGGACCTCCACATCTGGCTTCTTCACCTGTGGGATCGTCTTAGACCAGCTACCCGTGCAGCTGATGAAACTGAGGAGTATTTCTGTCTGTAATAAAGCCCTTTTGTGGGGAAAAACAAATTCTGATTGTCTGGGCCAGGCTTCCAAGTGGATGGGCCTATGCCCTTCCAGGCCCACCCATGGCTGCTCCCCTGCCCAGTCATGTGAAATCCATAGATTAGGGCCTAATGAATTTATCAACCTCCTTCACTCATGCCGCCAAACATGCCCTCGTAAAACTGACTACCCTACCGATCCTTGACTTCGGCGATGTCATTTACAAAATAGCCTCCAACACTCTACTCAGAAAATTGGATGTAGTCTATCACAGTGCCATCCGTTTTGTCACCAAAGCCCCATATACTACCCACCATTTTGACCTGTACGCTCTCGTTGGCTAGCCCTCACTACATATTAGTCGCCAAACCCACTGGCTCCAGGTCATCTATAAATCACTGCTAGGCAAATCCCTGCCTTATCTTAGCTCATTGGTCACCATAGCAACGCCCACCCGTAGTATGCGCTTCAGCAGGTATATCTCACTGGTCATCCCCAAAGCCAACACCTCCTTTGGCCGCCATTCCTTCCAGTTCTCTGCTGCCAATGACTGGAACGAACTGCAAAAATCTCTGAAGCTGGAGACTCTTATCTCACTCACTAACTTTAAGCATCAGTTGTCAGAGCAGCTTACCGATCACTGCACCTGTACACAGCCCATCTGTAATTAGCCCACTGAACTACCTCATCCCCATATTGTTATTTATTTTGCTCATTTGCACCCCAGTATCTCTATTTGCACATCATCTTCTGCACATCTATCATTCCAGTGTTAATACTAAATTGTAATTATTCTGCACTGTGGCCTATTTATTGCCTTACCTCCATAACTTACTACATTTGCACACACTGTATATAGATTTTCTATTGTGTTATTGACTTAAAGTTTTGTTTATCCCATATGTAACTCTGTGTTGTTGTTGTTTTTATCGCACTGCTTTGCTTTATCTTGGCCAGGTCGCAGTTGTAAATGAGAACTTGTTCTCAACTGGCTTGCCTGGTTAAATAAAGGTTAAATAAAAAAATATAAAAAATAAAAAATCATTTGACTGAGTTCCTTATATGAACTGTAACTCAGTAAAATCGTTGAAATTGTTACATGTTGCGTTTATATTTTTGTTCATTATATTTTTAACTGATATGTAAATTAATACTCAAGCAGCATATAAAACTGGGATAATGTTTTAGGTTACACCAGGAAGTATAAAACTATTTGCCAGGGCATTTTTTTTTTAACTATAAATCTGATTTTGTCACATGGAGATGTGGGAAGCTATAAAGGCTAACTAGCTTGCTATGTTTTTAGCCAGGCTAAAGCCAGCCAGCCAGGCTGACAGCTAGCAAGGGAAGGCGACTCTTCCTTGTTGTTTTCTAAATGAAAAGACAAAAATACAAAAACTTTGCTATCGCCCCCTTGTGAATGGGAATGGGACTGGTGATGACATCATGTTACCAAAAGGTGTCCACTACTCCAAAAATCTCACTCCATCTACGTGAATGCACGGACATAGATCAACAGAGTGGAGCTTGTAGTAACCTTTAGCTGGGGCCTCGTTTGTGGGCTGCAGCCCTTACAGAACAATCAAGTGATTGAGGTGCATAGGGAGTAGAAATGAATCACCACAACTCACAATCCAACCAGCTGCCCAGGCATACTGTTTACACTGCTTATGATCCTTTTAACGCATGAGTTCAAATAGAAAGCATACCGTTGCCCTGTTATTTCAGAGGTAAACATTGCTGTGGTCCTCAGCTAATTCAGCAAATGTATTTTGGTTTCAACCATATGTAGCATCAGTGTATGTTGATACAGATCCATTGATCACAATACTGTTACAGATAAATTACAGTAAGGATTCATTTCTCCTTAACCAATTTGACAGATCTATGGAAACTTCAACTTGAAGGGCAACTCACTGTGTGCACAGTACAGTAAGGATCAGGTCTACTCCCTAAGGCAAACTCACTATAGAAGAGCAGTATGCTATACGTACTATTACAACGGTGGGTTACTTGTTTCCCAATGTAGGTGAGATAAAAATAGGAAAGGAGTCAAAAGGGAAGGATCACATTTGAAAAAAAGGTTTCACATACAAATTGCTGTTCATTAGTTTTTTTATTGAGCGTGCATTTATCCGGCGGTATCCTGGCTCCGCAAACACACACACTTGCAAACACACACACACACACACACACACACACACACACACACACACACACACACACACACACACACACACACACACACACACACACACACACATACAGAGGCAGGGTAGGGTCTTCAGGTGTTCATTTGAATAGAAAGAGCTGAATGAGTCCTTGCATAATTGATCCCCTGGGAGAGAAAATGTCTAACATGCTGACTAGACCGTGCGTCTGCATGCGCCTGTTGGTTTTGTCCACACAAGACGTGATCAGGACATGCAGGTTGAAATATCAAAACGAACTCAAAACGAAACACATGAAACATTCATGGCCATTTAGCTAGCTAGCTTGATGTTGCTAGCTAATTTGTCCTGGGATATAAACATTGGGTTGTTATTTTACCTGAAATCTGATTGGTTCAGATTTGGTCCGGACTGGACCAAAAACCAATGTCCGTGGATGTGGAAATCAAGCCGGTCCGGAACTGCACCAAAAAATGACATCCAAAAGGCGTCGGTCCGTGCTTACTGAGGTGTAGCCTACAGTGTTGCCTGAAATTAAATGTTATGAATGCCCATCTATGTGGTAAGCCTACCGTTTGTAATACACCAAAAAACGACATCCTGACAGGACCAAAAAAAGTCATCCAAAAGACGTCAGCTCGTGCTTACTGGGATGTAGCCTACCATGTCAGCCCACAATGGAATTTTATGAATGCCCATCCATGTGGTAGGCCCACCATTTGTAAAACAGGCCATTGCATTGGCTATATTAGTCTTGATTCCTGTGACTAATCAATTTGGCTATTTAAGCTCTGAATATCAGCTACCAAACTTTATCAGGAGTTATCGCAAGTGTGAAATGCATAAGTATTTTCTTTTTCGCTATGATCAGCTCATCAAAGATTGACTGATACAAACTTGAAACCACTGATCATGGCAATGGGGTGAAACTCCTGGACAACAGTTGTGATTGTCCATTCCATATTGTCCATTTTACTTTGACCTGTACTGTAATTAGGATATGTTGTTTGTTAACATGACGACAAGTTTTTTATTTGATTGAGAGCCATTTAGGTTAGGCTATTTGATCGGACAAACCTGCATGATGTAAAAAGTGTCTGTCTCATTACATCGTCATACATTTTATCTCCAGCCTGTAGACTACAGAAAAGGCCACATACTCTTTCTACCACATGCTATATCTGCAACATGACGTAACGTTGATGGAGCGCTGCAGAGAAGCGTCCCTCCAATTCGCGCTGCGAATGGCAAGCACAATATTTTGTGCCCCTGCCTTTCACGAAGTGGGCACTGCTAATCAAAGGGCGGATTTAGCGCTCACCTAAAAACCCCATATGCCTCTGGTTGAGAGAAATTGTCATTGTTTTTGGGCAGAATTATGCGAGGTTTTATGTGTTGTTGTTGAAGGTGCGTCTTGGTCAGATTAGCTCATAAAATGCTGCCCTCGTCAATCTGCTGCCACAGGCACCATAGCAACACCCACCCGTAGGATGCGCTCCAGCAGGTATATCTCACTGGTAATCCCCAAAGCCAACACCTCCTTTGGCCGCCATTCCTTCCAGTTCTCTGCTGCTAATGACTGGAACGAACTGCAAAAATCTCTGAAGCTGGAGACTCATATATCCCTCACTTTAAGCATCAGTTGTCAGAGCAGCTTACCGATCACTGCACCTGTACACAGCCCATCTGTAATTAGCCCACCCAACTACCTCATCCCCATATTGTTATTTATTTTGCTCATTTGCACCCCAGTATCTCTATTTGCACATCTTCTTCTACACATCTATCACTCCAGTGTTAATACTAAATTGTAATTATTTTGCACTACGGCCTATTTATTGCCTTACCTCCATAACTTACTACATTTGCACACACTGTATATAGATTTTCTATTGTGTTATTGACTGTATGTTTTGTTTATCCCATGTGTAACTCTGTGTTGTTGTTGTTTTTATCGCACTGCTTTGCTTTATCTTGGCCAGGTCACAGTTGTAAATGAGAACTTGTTCTCAACTGGCTTACCTGGTTAAATAAAGGTGAAAGAAATAAAATAAAATAAAAATAGTGCTATCGACAAAGCTCAGTGGGAAAACGTTGTGATGGACTACTTTCTGGAGGATGATCGTGCCACTCTCTCTGACTCTGAAAATCAATCAGACAATGAGGAAATCCCTGATTTAGGTAAAAACATTTTCATTGAACAAGACATTGTAGAGTCTTCTGATGACAATGATGGGGAAGAAACAGTGTTGACCAAGTTTTGAAATCAGTGGAATGCCCGGTGGAAACAGAGAGATGATTGCCAAATGCAGAGAGAGTCCAAAAAGAGAACACAGAAAGAAGGCTGTTGTATAAAACACCTTTCTCCGGATTACATCTTCAAACTAAGGGCAACCATGGCATCCATGACAGAGGGAGAAGCGTTCATCCATGTATACGGGTAAGAGTCTTTCAGATAGATCAATTTCTAATTTAGTCAGAAAGTCGTTTCCATTGCAAGTTAAAGCGTACTGTTAGCTACCTAGCTAACGTTAGCTGGCTGATTCGTTAGCTAACATTACGTGTATGATCTGTGTAGGAGCTCTAGAAAGAGGCCCTAGTTCCCGAGTTGGAATTCCGAGTTGGATGACGGTTCAAATATATTTTCCAGTTGTTTTGAACGCGGCATTAGTTGGGATTATGGTTCATTGTTTAGCTAGCTAGCTACATGTCTAAACAAAAGACTCCACTATGCAAGTAACTATTTCACTTTACCGTTTACATCTTCTGTAGCCTGTGCATATGACAAATAAAAATAGATTTTATTTTATATAGTGTGTGTTTACCAGAGATGGTAATGTGAAGAACAACATGACCTGCACCAAAGTCAGATTAGGATATAGGCCAAGGACTAGATAACGTTTATTTTACTATTACTTTTTGCTACTACTTTCACCACTTTTAGTCTTGAAATCTTTGGTTGTTTACTACACTGTGAATCCTTGAAGAGATGGGTGGGGATAAGGCTTAAGAGGGTGTGAACGATGCTGAATGGGTGTAGACAAAGAAGAACTCTCCAGTAGGTGTACCAAAACATTCACGGGCCATTTTCTCAAAAGTGGGGTTACAAGTTTATCAACTTTCAAAGCAGAATTACTTTCTCATTGTTCCTCAACTGCAGTGTATGATATACCATTTTCTAGTCTCTACTTTTATCCAATGTAAAAAAAACACAATTTCAAATTTTGCTACATACAGTGCCTTGCAAAATAATTCATCCCCCTTCGCGTTTTCCCTATTTTGTTGCATTACAACCTGTAATTTAAATTGATTTTTAATTGGGTTTTATGTAATGGACATACACAAAATAGTCCAAATTGGTGAAATGAAATGAAAAAAATTATACTAAATAAATAACGGAACAGTGGTGCGTGCATATGTATTCACCCCCTTTGCTATGAAGCCCCTAAATAAGATCTGGTGCAACCAATTACCTTCAGAAGTCACATAATTAGTTAAACAAAGTCCACCTGTGTGCAATCTAAGTGTCACATGAAACCCAGTATATATACACCTGTTCTGAAAGGCCCCAGAGTCTGCAACACCACTAAGAAAGGGGCACCACCAAGCAAGCGGAACCATGAAGACCAAGGAGCTCCCCAAACAGGTGAGGGATAAAGTTGTGGAGAAGTACAGATCAGGGTTGGGTTATAAAAAAATATCTGAAACTTTGAACATCCCACAGAGCACCATTAAATCCATTATTAAAAAATTGTCAGAATATGGCACCACAACAAACCTGCCCCCTAAAACTCACGGACCAGGCAAGGAGGGCATTAATCAGAGAGGCAACAAAGAGACCAAAGATAACCCTGAAGGAGCTGCAAAGCTCCACAGCAGAGATTGGAGTATCTGTCCATAGACCCACTTTAAGCCGTACACTCCACAGAGCTGGGCTTTATGGAAGAGTGGCCAGAAAAAAGCCTTTGCTTAAAGAATAAAATAAGCTAACACGTTTGGTGTTCGCCAAAGGGCATGTGGGAGACTCCCCAAACATATGGAAGAAGGTACTCTGGTCAGATAAGACAAAATATCCTGCCTGCCAGGTTAGTGGAGTCTGCCACTAGCACAGTCAGTGTAGTCAGCTCAGCTATCCCCATTGAGACCGTGTCTGTGCCTCAATCTAGGTTGAGCAAAACTAAACATGGCGGTGTTTGACTTAGCAATCTCACTGGAATAAAGACCTCATCCATTCCTGTCATTATTGAAAGAGACTGTGATATCTCACATCTCAAAATAGGGCTACTTAATGTTAGATCCCTCACTTCCAAGGCAGTTATGGTCAATTAACTAATCACTGATCTTAATCTTGATGTGATTGGCCTGACTGAAACATGGTTAAGCTTGATGAATTTACTGTGTTAAATGAGGCCTCTCCTCCTGGTTACACTAGTGACCATATCCCCAGCGTATCCCGGAAAGATGGAGGTGTTGCTAACATTTATGATAGCAAATGTCAATTTACCCCCCCCCCCCCCCCCCCCCAAATACCTGGGTTTTCATCATTTGAGTTTCTAGTCATGAAATCTATGCAGCCTACTCAATCACATTTTATAGCTACTGTTTACAGTCCTTCTGGGCTGTATACAGAGTTCCTCATATCCCTCGCACATCCCGCAAAGGTGAATGTGTTGCTAACATTTATGATAGCAAATGTCAATTTACCCCACCCAAAAATACCTGCATTTTCATCATTTGGGTTTCTAGTCATTAAATCTATGCAGCCTACTCAATCACTTTTTATAGCTACTGTTTACAGGCCTCCTGGGCCATATACAGAGTTCCTCACTGATTTCCCTGAATTCCTATCAGACCTTGTAGTCAGATAATATTCCAATTTTGGGTGACTTTAGTATTCACATGGAAAAGTCCACAGACCCACTCCAAAAGGCTTTCGGAGCCATCATCGACTCAGTGGGTTTTGTCCAATATGTCTCTGAACCTACTCATTGCCACAGTCATACCCTAGATCTAGTTTTGTCCCAAGGAATAAATATTGTGGATCTAAATGTTTTTCCTCATAACCCTGGCCTATCGGACCACCATCTTATTACGTTTGCAATCACAGCAAATAATCTGCTCAGACCCCAACCAAGGACCATCAAAAGCCGTGCTATAAATTCTCGGACAACCCAAAGATTCCTAGAGGCCCTTCCAGACTCCCTCCACCTACTCAAGGACGTCGGAGTACAAAAATCAGTTAACGACCTAACTGAGGATCTAAATGTAACCTTGCGTAATACCCTAGATGCGGTCGCACCCCTAAAAACAAAAAAACATTTGTCACAAGAAACTAGCTCCCTGGTATACAGAAAATACCCGAGCCCTGAAGCAAACCTCCAGAAAATTGGAACGGAAATGGCGCTCCAACAAACTGGAAGTTTTCCTACTAGCTTGGAAAGAAAGTACAGAGCAATATCGAAGAGCCCTCACTGCTGCTCGATCATCCTATTTTTCCAACCTAATTGAGGAGAATAAGAACAATCCAAAATGTCTATTTGATACTGTCGCAAAGCTAACTAAAAAGCAGCATTCCCCAAGAGAGGATGCCTTTCACTTCAGCAGTGATGAATTCATGAACTTCTTTGACGAAAATATCATGATCATTAGAAAGAAAATTACGAACTCCTCTTTGAATCTGCGTATTTCTCCAAAGCACAGCTGTCCTAAGTCTGCCCAGAAAATGTAAAAAACTATCGGCCTATATCGAATCTCCCATTCCTCTCAAGATTAAAAAAAATAGCTGTTGTGCAGCAACTCACTGCCTTCCTGAAGCAAATAAATGTATACGAAATGCTTCAGTCTGGTTTTAGACTGAGACCGCACTCGTGAAGGTGGTAAATTACCTTTTAATGGCGTCAGACCAAGGCTCTGCATCTGTCTCGTGCTCCTAGACCTTAGTGCTGCTTTTGACACCATCGATCACCACATTATTTTGGAGAGATTGGAAACCTTAATTGGTCTACACGAACAAGTTCTTGCCTGGTTTAGATCTTATCTGTCGGAAAGATATCAATTCGTCTCTGTGGATGGTTTGTCCTCTGACAAATCAATTGTACGTTTCGGTGTTCCTCAAGGTTCCGTTTTAGGACCACTATTGTTTTCACTATATATTTTACCTCTTGGTGATGTCATTCGGAAACACAATGTTAACTTTCATTGCTTTGCAGATGACACACAGCTCTACATTTCGATGAAACATGGTGAAGCCCCAAAATTGCCTACCCTGGAAGCATGTGTTTCAGACGTAAGGAAGTGGATGGCGGCAAATGTTTTACTTCTAAACTCGGACAAAACAGTGATGCTAGTTCTAGATCCCAAGAAACAAAGACATTTTCTGTTGGATCTGACAATTAATCTTGATGGTTGTACAGTCGTCTAAAAAAAAACTGTGAAGGACCTTGGCGTTACTCTGGACCCTGATCTCTCTTTTGACGAACATATCAAGAATATTTAAAGGACAGCTTTTTTCCATCTTCGTAATATTGCAAAAATCCAAAACGTTTTGTCCAAAAATGATGCAGAAAAGCTAATCCATGCTTTTGTCACTTCTAGATTAGACTACTGCAATACTCTACTCTCTGGCTACCCGGATAAAGCACTAAATAAACTTCAGTTAGTGCTAAACACGGCTGCTAGAATCTTGATTAGAACCAACAAATGTGATCATATTACTCCAGTGCTAGCCTCTCTACACTGGCTTCCTGTTTACATTTTACATTTTATTCATTTAGCAGACGCTCTTATCCAGAGCGACTTACAGTTAGTGAATACATATTTTTTTTACACTGGCCCCCCGTGGGAATCGAACCCACAACCCTGGTGTTGCAAACGCCATGCTCTATCAACTGAGCTACATCCCTGCCGGCCATTCCCTCCCCTACCTGCTTGCAGATTGCTACTGCATGATTGTAGCGGGTTTACTAACGCGTTAGTTCTAGTAGCTACACTACATGACCAAAAGTATGTGAACACCTGCTCGTCAAACATCTCATTCCAAAATCAAGGGCATTAATATAGAGTTGGTCCCCCTTTTGCTGCTATAACAGCCTCCACTCTTCTGGGAAGGCTTTCCACTAGATGTTGGAACATTGCTGCGGGGACTTGCTTCCATTCAGCCACAAGAGCAGCAGTGAGGTCAGGCACTGATGTTGGGCGATTAGGCCTGGCTCACAGTCTGCATTCCAATTCATCCCAAAGGTGTTTGATGGGGTTGAGGTCAGGGCTCTGTGCAGGCCAATCAGGTTCTTCTATACAATCTCGACAAACCATTTCTGTATGGACCTCGCTTTGTGCACGGGGGCATTGTCATGCTGAAACCGGAAAGGGCCTTCCCCAAACTGTTGCCACAAAGTTGGAAGCACAGAATCGTCTATAATGTAATTGTATGCTGTACGTTAAGATTTCCTTTCATTGGAACTAAGGGGCCTAGCCTGAATCGTGAAAAACAGCCCCAGACCATTATTCCTTCACCACCAAACTTTACAGTTCACACTATGCATTCGGGCAGGTAGCGTTCTCCTGGCATCCGCCAAACCCAGATTTGTCTGTCAGACTGCCAGATGGTGAAGCGTGATTCATCACTCCAGAGGACGCGTTTCCACTGCTCCAGAGTCTAGTGGCGGCGCTTGACGGTGCCACGTTGAAAGTCACTGAGCTCTTCAGTAAGGCCATTCTACTGCCAATGTTTGTCTATGGAGATTGCATGGCTGTGTGCTCGATTTTATACACCTGTCAGCAACGGTCTGAAAATAGCCAAATCCATGAATTTTAAGGGGGTGTCCATATACTTTTGAATATATAGTGTATGTTGACTATGACGTTAGCTAATATGGTGACAATGATGTTGTTAGCGGTTAGCCGTTATGATATAACGGTTTTGCTTGGAAAGTTTTTTTTGCCTGGTCACAGACAGCTGATGTGTTGTGCACTGAAGTCCACAAACGAAGGGAAAATGTGAGAGGTGGAGAGAGCGTAGATGTGAGCAGGAATTATACAAGCAAAGTGATCATGCTGTTTGTATGTTGCTGTTATGAAAGTTAACTGTGTTTGCATGTGATTAGGGGTGTATTCCTCTGATTTTTTAGATTGTATTTTTCTTAAATGGAAGCAAATGGAACGAAACTGGAATAAACATAGCTGAATTTGTCCAATAGAAACTGTTGTTTGCAACTGTTGGACTAATAATTACACCCTAGATCAGCTAATTGCAGGCAAGAGTGTGCAAGGCGGTGTTGAATGTGTCACTGTCTGTCACCTTGATTACTCTAATTTCTCTTGACCTGTGTGCTCCTACGTTGTAAACTTTCATTCATAGGCTAGGTTGTAGCAACCTCATGATGGTATAGAGGAAATTTGAGTATCATGTAGTAGCCTAAACCTATCGATGTTACATTAAGCTGGGTGCATGGAATATGAATGACAGTCATCCAATATGCTGTAATAGAAAAAAGTCATGCTAATTTAAAAAAATTGCGTCCTCCTTCATCTTAAACGGCACCGACCGCCACTGGTCCAAATGTATACCAACTCCGGGGTAGACACTACACTTTTAGAAAAAAATGGTGCTATCTAGAACATAAAAGGGTTCTTTGGCTGTCCCCATAGGAGAACCCTTTGAAGAATCATTTTTGGTTCCAGGTAGAACCCTTTTTAGTTCCATGTAGAACCCTTTCCACAGACAGTTCTACATGGAACCCATAAACGTTCTACCTGGAACCAAAAAGGGTTCTACCTGGAACCAAAAAGGGTACTCCTATGGGGACAGCCGAATAACCCTTTTGGAAACCTTTCTTCTAAGAGTGCATGTCCACAACATAAAAAAAATGTAACATGTAAACATTGTCCAGAAATAGCTTTTATCAGTAACAAACCCACATGATGGTTATCAACACTACTCCTCAAAACCTCCATTCAAAATGACCACCATATGCCTCATTCTAGCCTATCAGGTCAGAGCACATCACAGCCCAAGCCTTGCGGTCTCATTCATAGAAACTGCGTACGAAATGGCACCCTATTCCTTATACATTGAGTGTACAAAACATTAGGTACTCTTTCTATGACATAGACTGACCAGGTTATGGTAGTAGGTGCCAGGCGCACTGGTTTGAGTGTGTCAAGAACTGCAACGCTGCTGGGTTTTTCACGCTCAACAGTTTCCCGTGTGTATCAAGAATGGTCCACCACCCAAAAACATCCAGCCAACTTGACACAACTGTGGGAAGCATTGGAGAACATGAGCCAGCATCCATGTGGAACGCTTTCGACACCTTGTAGAGTCCATGCCCTGACGAATTGAGGCTGTTCTGAGGGCAACAGGGGGTGCAACTCAATATTAGGAAGGTGTTCCTAATGTTTTTTAACCTGTGTATAGTGCACTACTTTTGACCAAATGTTTTAAAAACAGTGCACTATATAGGGAATAGGGTGCCATTTGGAATACAGAAAGAGGCTCCTCTTCCTCTCATCCTCAGAGCTGAATTTAATAACAGGGGTGTTGACAGCTGGGTGCGGCGGTCCCTGCCGGGTTCAGGCATGGGGCAGCCATGATGGAGCACCATTCTGTTAATTACTGAGTACCTCTGGGGCTCCTCACCTGGCACTCTGCACGCTCTGCACGCCACACCCGTCATTACCCACCACCCCACCACCCCACCGCTACCCACCCACCCCTGAGCCCACACACACCACGCCTGGGCCAAACAGGTGCCACCCGCGTTCACCACGCTCCTCTGCCCAGCACACAAACAACCTGCCAGGGAGCATAGAACTAGGGGACAGCCAGGGCCTTCCAGAGCCAGGACTTCCAACTGCATACACACACACACACACACACACACACACACACCAAGTCAGTGCTTCAGAGGGGTGAACTAGGGGACAACTAGGGGGTACTCAGTGGAATGCATAACAAGGTAAAGGTGAATGCCATAATAAGGTATTCTCTGGTACAGTTTGGTACAGTGTAATAGGCAAATACCATGACATCTCTGACAGTGGAAGTTCCCATGCCAACACTGCTCCGGAACCACAGAATGGTGAAGGGTGAATTCCTTGACCTCTCAAGCAGTGTTGTCTGTTCTGGGGAGGAACACTGGCATCATGGGGGCATCATGGCATCTGCTATGATTAATGCTTGCCCACTACCCACTACCATCCCCCCTCACTTCAACCCCCTCTACCCCCTCCCCTGACTTCAACCCCATCTCGCCTCCCCCCCCCCCCATCTCTCTCCCCCCACTCAGGCCTGTAGTATGGACTGTAAGGGGAACATATCAGACCCTACTCCACCTCTCTCCTCTTCTTTCAGCCCCTCTCTTTCCCCTCTGGCCCCTCTCTCGGGCCTGTCTGTCTGTCTGTCTGTCTGTCTGTCTGTCTGTCTGTCTGTCTGTCTGTCTGGCTGTCTGGCTGGCTGGCTGGCTGGCTGGCTGGCTGGCTGGCTGGCTGGCTGGCTGGCTGGCTGGCTGGCTGGCTGGCCAGAACTTTATTAGTGGCTGTCCAGGACTCCAGTTGATCCTCTCCCATGCAGGGCCCCTGTCACACTGATGTCTTCATCGCTAAGCGGAGCAGACGCCCGGCGCCCGGACCTGGCAGCTACTGGGGTTGACAACAAATCCAATTATCTACCCTCCCTGGCGCCCGGCCGACCGGGACAACAGGGGTTAGAGCTGACAGCGGACGGAGGTAAGGGATGGGGAGACAGGGGACAGAGGGACAGAGACAGGGGCAGGGGACAGAGGGACAGGGATGAAGGTTCAGGGGGCAGGGGACGATGGACAGGGGTTAGGGGAAAGAGACAGGAGCAGAGTGACAGGGGGTAGTGGACAGAGGGACAGGGGATTAAGGGACAAAAGGCAGGGGATGGAGAGGACCTGGGGACAGAGGGACAGGGGATGAAGAGACAGGGGACAGAGGGACAGAGGAAGACAGCTAGTGAGTGAGTGAGTGAGTACTTCAACAGTAAGTTAGCTAGCTAGCTAGTGGGTGAGTGAGTACTTCAAGAGGAAGTTAGCGTGCGAGTGAGTGAGTACTTCAAGAGGAAGTTATCTAGTGAGTGAGTGAGTGAGTAAGTCCTCTCCATCCCCTGCCCCTGTCCCTCTCTGGACAATCTGGAGGAACACATGCTATAGTACAGCTCCATACTCTACTTCATGTATGTCAAACAATTACATCATGCACAGATCATTTTTGAGAGAGAGAGAGAGACAGAGAGAGAGAGATGTGATCCATCTATGACCGGTTTTGTAACACACCAAACTCAGACAGGCAGGAAATGTTAATGTGCCCTAGACATGCCCTAGGCAATGCTGATTTAATGACTTTACCACATTATATCCATAGGAGGAAATTGGTATAATGGTGTGGAGCTTAAACACAATGGTTGAGTACTGAATAGCAACCTATTCCCTATATAGTACACTACTATTGACCAGAGTCAGTGTCCTGTTTTTAACATTAATTCAATTAAATAGGGGCGGACTGGGACACTGCATGTTAAGTGCTGATCATAAGGGCAGAGTATTGATCTGTTATCAGACAGACCATCCCAGCAGAGCTAAAGGTGAAGGAGACCTGAAGGAAGTGTCCCTGTCTGAGATGGGGGGAATTATCACCTCTCCAGGGGGGTTGAGGAGAGTGTGAGGAGACAGCCAGGACAACTGCTAACCTCACCTCCCTCACCCTCCCTCACTTACCACTCCTTACCCCACTATCATATCCCCCTCTCCTCTCCTCACGCTCCCTCACCTATCACTCCTTACCCCACTATCATATCCCCCTCTCCTCTCCTTACCCTCCCTCACCTATCACTCCTTACCCCACTATCATAACCCCCTCTTCTCTCCTCAACCTCCCTCACCTATCACTCCTTATCCCACTATCATATCCCCCTCGCCTCTCCTCACTCACCTATCACTCCTTATCCCACTATCATATCCTCCTCTCCTCTCCTCGCCCTCCCTCACCTATCACTCCTTACCCCACTTTCATATCCCCCTCGCCTCTCCTCACTCACCTATCACTCCTTACCCCACTATCATATCCCCCTCTCCTCTCCTCACCCTCCCTCACCTATCACTCCTTATCCCACTATCATGTCCCCCTCTCCTCTCCTCACCCTCCCTCACCTATCACTCCTTACCCCACTATCATATCCCCCTCTCCTCTCCTCACCCTGCCTCACCTATCACTCCTTACCCCACTATCATATCCCCCTCTCCTCTCCTCACCCTCCCTCACCTATCACTCCTTACCCCACTATCATATCCCCCTCTCCTCTCCTCACCCTCCCTAACCTATCACTCCTTACCCCACTTTTATATCCCCCTCTCCTCTCCTCTCCTCACTCACCTATCACTCCTTACCCCACTATCATATCCCCCTCTCCTCTCCTCACCCTCCCTCACCTATCACTCCTTACCCCACTATCATATCCCCCTCTCCTCTCCTCAACCTCCCTCACCTACAAATGCTCATTCACCTCTCTCCCCATCTCCTCTCGTCTTCCACACTAGTGGAGGTATCTCAACACATTTCCTCTCTCTCTCTCTCTGCCACTGGGCCTGGCCGAGCACTCGGGCGTTAGTGTCTCTCCTCCCCAGCTCCATTGGCCAACCGCCAAGGTCGCCGCTCCTCTTCCTGACAGACGCTCAGACAGGGGGCTTCGTATGGGCAGAGAGGAAGCTCTCACCACTCACTATCACTGGGGCAACTGACTAAAGACTTAATACAATATCCATATTTATACCCAAATCCTACTCAGCTAGCGTGGACAGGCCAATTTCTTCCATGCGGCAGCCATTTGAATGTGAAAAGTGAAAGGGATGGCTTGGTTCTCTGTGAAAGGAGAGATCCTGATGAAAGCAGAGAGAGCGAGAGAGAGAGAGAGGGGAAAGGTACAGGGCTTCATGGTATTCAAATGAGAAGTGGGCATCAGTCTTCCTGGGCTCAACGATGGGTGACTGGTGACTCGGGGGCGTTTGAGCGTAGAGCACCAGGACATGCCCACAGAGAGGCGCTCCCATCCAACACCCCCTACTTATGCATCGAATATATACAGTGGGGAAAAAAAGTATTTAGTCAGCCACCAATTGTGCAAGTTCTCCCACTTAAAAAGATGAGAGAGGCCTGTAATTTTCATCATATGTACACGTCAACTATGACAGACAAATTGAGAAAAGAAAATCCAGAAAATCACATATTTGGTCACCTACAAACAAGCAAGATTTCTGGCTCTCACAGACCTGTAACTTCTTCTTTAAGAGGCTCCTCTGTCCTCCACTCGTTACCTGTATTAATGGCACCTGTTTGAACTTGTTATCAGTATAAAAGACACCTGTCCACAACCTCAACCAGTCACACTCCAAACTCCACTATGGCCAAGACCAAAGAGCTGTCAAAGGACACCAGAAACAAAATTGTAGACCTGCACCAGGCTGGGAAGACTGAATCTGCAATAGGTAAGCAGCTTGGTTTGAAGAAATCAACTGTGGGAGCAATTATTAGGAAATGGAAGACATACAAGACCACTGATAATCTCCCTCGATCTGGGGCTCCACGCAAGATCTCACCCCGTGGGGTCAAAATGATCACAAGAACGGTGAGCAAAAATCCCAGAACCACACGGGGGGACCTAGTGAATGACCTGCAGAGAGCTGGGACCAAAGTAACAAAGCCTACCATCAGTAACACACTACGCAGCCAGGGACTCAAATCCTGCAGTACGAGACGTGTCCCCCTGCTTAAGCCAGTGCATGTCCAGGCCCGTCTGAAGTTTGCTAGAGTGCATTTGGATGATCCAGAAGAGGATTGGGAGAATGTCATATGGTCAGATGAAACCAAAATAGAACTTTTTGGTAAAAACTCAACTCGTCGTGTTTGGAGGACAAAGAATGCTGAGTTGCATCCAAAGAACACCATACCTACTGTGAAGCATGAGGGTGGAAACATCATGCTTTGGGGCTGTTTTTCTGCAAAGGGACCAGGACGACTGATCCGTGTAAAGGAAAGAATGAATGGGGCCATGTATCGTGAGATTTTGAGTGAAAACCTCCTTCCATCAGCAAGGGCATTGAAGATGAAACGTGGCTGGGTCTTTCAGCATGACAATGATCCCAAACACACCGCCCGGGCAACGAAGGAGTGGCTTTGTAAGAAGCATTTCAAGGTCCTGGAGTGGCCTAGCCAGTCTCCAGATCTCAACCCCATAGAAAATCTTTGGAGGGAGTTGAAAGTCCGTGTTGCCCAGCGACAGCCCCAAAACATCACTGCTCTAGAGGAGATCTGCATGGAGGAATGGGCCAAAATACCAGCAACAGTGTGTGAAAACCTTGTGAAGACTTACAGAAAACGTTTGACCTGTGTCATTGCCAACAAAGGGTATATAACAAAGTATTGAGAAACTTTTGTTATTGACCAAATAGTTATTTTCCACCATAATTTGCAAATACATTCATAAAAAATCCTGCAATGTGATTTTCTGGAAAAAAAAATCTCATTTTGTCTGTCATGTTTGACGTGTACCTATGATGAAAATTACAGGCCTCTCTCATCTTTTTAAGTGGGAGAACTTGCACAATTGGTGGCTGACTAAATATTTTTTTTCCCCACTGTATATATATTGTACCCCCCCCTCCCTCTTATGCAGAGTGGTTGATATAAACTGCAGAACATTCTCTGTTTTAGGTCATTATAAAAACATTGTGTTTGAATTAATGATGGGTTAGGACAGTTGAGGCAGACCCTCATCAGAGAGAAAAGGAAATGGGCCCTGGTCAAAAGCAGTGCACCATCAACTTAACTCTATGGCTTATGAGAGCCACGACAGAGCTGGTGTAACTGAGTCAGGTTTGTAGGCCTCCTTGCTCGCACATGCTTTTTCAGTTCTGCCCACAAATGTTCTATAGGATTGAGGTCAGGGCTTTGTGATGACCACTCCAATACCTTGACTTTGTTATCCTTAAGCCATTTTGCCACAACTTTGGAAGTATGCTTAGGGTCATTGTCCATTTGGAAGACCCATTTGCGACCAAGCTTTAACTTCCTGACTGATGTCTTAAAATGTTGCTTCAATATATCCACGTAATTTTCCTTCCTCATGATGCCATCTATTTTGTGAAGTGCACCTGTCCCTCCTGCAGCAAAGCACCCCCACAGCATGATGCTGCCACCCCCGTGCTTCATGGTTGCGATGGTGTTCTTCGGCTTGAAAGCTACCCCCTTTTTCCTCCAAACATAACGATGGTCATTGTGGCCAAACAGTTCTATTTTTGTTTCATCAGACCTGAGGACATTTCTCCAAAAAGTACGATCTTTGCCCCCATGTGCAGCTGCAAACCGTAGTCTGGCTTTTTTATGGCGGTTTTGGAGCAGTGGCTTCTTCCTTGCTGAGCAGCCTTTCAGGTTATGTCGATATAGGACTCGTTTTACTGTGGATATAGATACGTTTGTACCTGTTTCCTCCAGCATCTTCACAAGGTCCTTTGCTGTTGTTCTGGGATTTATTTGCACTTTTCGCACCAAAGTATGTTCATCTCTAGGAGACAGAACGCGTCTCCTTCCTGAGCGGTATGACGGCTGCGTGGTCCCATGGTGTTTATACTTGCGTACTATTGTTTGTACAGATGAACGTGGTACCTTCAGGCATTTGGAAATTGCTCCCAAGTATGAACCAGACTTGTGGAGGTCTTCAATTTTTTTTCTGAGGTCTTGGCTGATTTCTTTATTTTCCCATGATGTCAAGCAAAGAGGCACTAAGTTTGAAGGTAGGTCTTGAAATACATCCACAGGTACATCTCCAATTGACTCAAATGATGTCAATTAGCCTATCAGAAGCTTTTAAAGCCATGACATAATTTTCTGGAATTTTCCAAGTTGTTTAAAGGCACAGTCAACTTAGTGTATGTAAACTTCTGACCCACTGGAATGTGATACAGTGAATTATAAGTGAAATAATCTGTCTGTAAACAATTGTTGGAAATATTACTTGTGTCATGCACAAAGTAGATGTCCTAACCGACTTGCCAATACTATAGTTTGTTAACAAGAAACTTGTGGAGTGGTTGAAAAACGAGTTTTAATGACTCCAACCTAAGTGTATGTAGACTTCAACTGTATATAGGTCATGACCTCAAAATAACAACACACATATTGTCACATCTTGGAAGGGGGGAGAAGTATGCAACAGATGAGATCTAATAAATTCAGGGATAGTGCTAAATTAAAAAGAACACCCTCATGCCAGCCTTTAAAAAGCCAACCATGCACTTGATTTTTTTTTCTCATAGGTATTGCCACCCTCTCTCCCAACACCTCCCTCTTCCTGTCACTCCCCCTCTCCATCTCCCTCTCTTCCATAATTATAAAAACAGGATTTTGTAATTCCTGTGAAAGTCTGGGTCACACCTCTGACTGGAGAGGAGAGGAGAGATGGGGAGAGGAGTGGAGAGGAGAGATGAGATGAGGAGAGTATAGGAGGAGCGATGAGGAGAGGACTGATCAGGAGAGGAGAGATGATGAAGAGATGAAGAGAGATGAGGAGAGGACAGGAGAGGAGAGGAGCCATTAAAATGACAGCAAGACAGATCAACTGTGAGACATCAAAGGGCCTGGAAAGAGCTCCGAAACGGAGCAACGCAAACCCCTGCTACATACATACAGAGCAGAGGGGCACAAAGGCGTACGGCACACAGTACATGGTCAACAGAGACCCCTGTAACCTTCTTCCGTTCAGTTCTGGCCCGCTCCTGGGTCCCTCCCTACACGGCCCACTCTCCCTCCTCCATCTCCCCCTGGACACAAACACATAGTCCTCACACATGACTACACGTCCAATGATTACACTATGCCCCCCCCCCCCCCCCCCCCCCCCCCCCCCCCCCCCCCCCCCCCCAAAACACACGCTCAGAGGGGCTAATTAAGGCTTTAATATGCAAATGAGAGCGGCAGTAAATTACACAGCTGGCAAATATGCCTGTTATTCCCTGAAAATACATCAGGAGTGCAGCGAGCTACGAGTGTGTTGTTGTGTTTGTGTTTGAGACTCCCACTCTGAGGTATTAGAGTACTACTAAGTGTATCAGGTCTAATGGTAGTGGTTACAGTTGGAGTTTAGTAGTACGTGTCGTTGTGATTATAGCAATGTCAGAAAAAGTGGTCAGAGTAGTCTTCTGATAGATGTAGTAGTTCAGTAGAGTAGAGTAGAGTAGAGAAGAGAACAGTAGAGTAGAGTAGAGAGTAGAGTAGAGAAGGGTATAGTAGAGTACAATAGTGCAGAGTAGTGTAGAGTAGAGAGTAGTGTAGAGTATAGTAGAATAGAGTAGAGTAGAATCGAGAATGGTAGAATAGAATAGAGTAGAGTAGAGTAGAGTAGAATAGAGTAGAATATAGACGAACAGAGTAGAGTAAAATAGAGTACAGAAGGGTAGAGTAGAGTAGAATAGAGTAAAGTAGAGTACAGAAGGGTAGAATAGAGTATAGTGTAGAGTAGTTATAGATAGTTTCTCTACAAAAGCTGTAGTTAAAACCTCAGTTCTTCGCTCTGATTGGTTAGATAGGTAACTGAGGAGGAAGGGGACTGCAGATGGAAATGAGCTGTTAGCTAAATCTGGTACAACACATCATTTCTCAAGTTTACTGAGACTTATGATTTTGTTGTACATTGTCCCTGTTCAAATAAACTTAATTTAAAATTACATGTAAAAAAAGAGTCTGAATCCTTGTTCAGTTCTCTCTCTACAATAGCTCCATCTCGCAGGCATCATCTCTGTCATATTGTATAATGATTAGAAGACAGGCGCAGGAATACGTATTAGGGTTTTTTATTACTCCACCCAACACAAGGTACGTCATGAAAAAACGACGGGGACGTCGCAAAAACCACAGGAAAGGAAGACCCAGAGTTACCTCTGCTGCAGAGGATACGTTCATTAGAGTTACCAGCCTCAGAAATTGCAGCACAAATAAATGCTTCACAGAGTTCAAGTAACAGACACATCTCAACATCAACTGTTCAGAGGAGACTGCATGAATCAGGCCTTCATGGTCGAATTGCTGCAAAGAAACCACTACTAAAGGACACCAATAATAAGAAGAGACTTGCTTGGGCCAAGAAACACGAGCAATGGACATTAGACTGGTGGAAATCTGTCCTTTGGTCTGATGAGTCCAAATTTGAGATTTTTGGTTCCAACCACCGTGTCTTTGTGAGACGGATGAGGTGAACGGATGATCTCTGCATGTGTGGTTCCCACCGTGAAGCATGGAGGAGGAGGTGTGATGGTGTAGGGGTGCTTTGCTGGTGACACTGTCAGTGATTTATTTAGAATTCAAGGCACACTTAACCAGCATGCCTACCACAGCATTCTGCAGCGATACACCATCCCATCTGGTTTGCGCTTAGTGGGACTATCATTTGTTTTTCAACAGGACAATGACCCAACACACCTCCAGGCTGTGTAAGGACTATTTGTCCAAGAAGGAGAGTGATGGAGTGCTGCATCAGATGACCTGGCATCCACAATCACTTGATCTCAACCCAATTGAGATGGTTTGGGATGAGTTGGACCGCAGAGTGAAGGAAAAGCAGCCAACAAGTGCTCAGCATATGTGGGAACTCCTTCAAGACTGTTGGAAAAGCATTCCAGGTGAAGCTGGTTGAGAGAATGCCAGGAGTGTCCAAAGCTGTCATCAAGGCAAAGGGTGGCTACTTTGAAGAATCTCTAATATAAAATATATTTTGATTTGTTTAACACTTTTTTGGTTACTACATGATTCCATATGTGTTATTTAATAGTTTTGATGTCTACACTATTATTCTACAATTTAGAAAATAGTAAAAAATAAAGAAAAACCCTTGAATGAGTAGGCGTGTCCAAACTTTTGACTGGTACTGTGGTGCACTACTTTTGACCAGGGCCCATAGTCTGCCGTGGTCTCTGGAGCACTGGGCTGGCTCTGCCTATGATGATGCAGCCCATCACCCTTCTGAGCCTGAACCTGAGTGCTGACTACATGCATGGCCAGGCTTTCCCATCCCAGCCGTTACACAGCCAGCCACCGAGACTGACCAAGCCAAAGGGGAGGAGCCCCCCCAAAAAACACCTAACCCAATGACTAGCTCTTCCTCGCTCCTTTCTCTTTGACTGCATTCCTACTGCACCCCCGTGACACAGAGGGGCCCCCAAAACAGCTCCCCAGAGACCCCCTCCACATCCTCCTTTGGAAAAACCTCCATCTCTTCCCCACACTCCTAACCCCTTCCCCTGCGCCAATGCAATCGCACAAAACAACAAAATAGAGATGTTGGATCCTAATTTTACCACTTTCTCATAGCAGGAAATGAATCCTGCAGCAACAGGAAATGTGAATTATTGTGTGGATTGTAATGAATGGACATTTTTGTAGTGGTTGATACATTTTTAGTTAGATCAGATCAAGTCTGAAATGTTAAAATACAACAACAGGGTGATCAAATTAAGATCCTACATCTGTAACTTCCCAACACACAGCATTGAGCATTCTAGAACAGCTTCTAAAAGACCAGCTTCCAAAAGTACCTCTATCCCCACAGAGTCCCAACACAAATAACCCTAGACTGCCTCCTGTTCTCTGCACCCTACCTGTTCTCCTAATTATCACTCTGTGTAGGGAACAACACTCTCACAATGACAACTCAACACTGCCACATCACAGGGAGACATAGTCTACATATTCAACTTTATCACTGTACCCTTCCACTGTAGAACAGAGACAGATGTAACACTGATCAACTCTGAACCAATATTTGAGCAGCAAACAAGCAAACAACATATCCTCACCTCAGACTAGCGATTAAGAGGTGGCTGCTAGATGAAGTTGGATGAAGAGATGGGCAGTGTCCCAAATGGCACCCTATTTGTTATAGCGCATTACCTTTGACCAGGGCCCATAGCGTTCTTGTCAAAAGCAGTGCACTACATAGGGTGACCATTTGGGACGCAGCCCATGTAGTTGTTTATTTGTCAGGTTTATAAGCAGGAAAAACAGCCTGGATCCACCTTGCAGCCTTGCAGGCAGGGAAAGAGCAACTACAGATAAACTATTCACCCCTCGCTCTGAATGTTGCTTTTCATAAGGCTGCTGGCTCAATTCATATTTTAAATGGGTAAATAATTAATAATTAATGCCAAACAGGCCAATGATCAAATGGAGCAGCGCGGCAACAGACATGAAAAATCGGATTCTTGTAAACAAAGACGCAAGGACCCAGATTTCCTCCCGTCCCTCCCAGTCAGAACCTAAGATATTACCATTCCTTTAATGTAAAATAAAACTTACCCAGAACGTGGTTACCATGTTCTCAGAACTTACACACACACATACACACACACTCTCACACACATCCCCATTGTCATTTTCTTCTTTGAAAAAATGAATATTTCACATTTTTTTGCGACCCGGGGAATACAGAGGGACAGAGTGAGGAACACTTGATCTGCCCCCCTGCTGCTTTCTGATGGAAAGATTTGCTTTTTAATCCAATCGTCACTCCTCCCACCTGGATCTGGAGCTGCCGCACCCGCCAAGACAAATCCCTGCTGTGGGACTTCGAACCTGATGATGGCACAGCGCTAAAATATTCCTTATTACCGTGCCTTAAACATCCCGGACTGAAACCACAGTCACGCTAATCTCCACAATAGAAGCGTTAATCATAAGGCTTTGTGTGTCTGGCGCTAGGTATGAAATGCTTTTCCCTAACAAGGAATCTATTTTCTGTCCCCATTACAATGTATACAGTACCTGGCCTGGTATACAGTAGATACACATTCACCATATTCACAGTACGTTAACCTATGATCATTTCAAATGATAGCTTTTCCCCATATAAACCGGCATATATATCCATACCTTCTGTTGCCAGGGAGGAATTGTAAAACAATTTGGAATGAAACAAATAAACAACCAGGAGAAAAACAAAACCACTGCAAACACCCAAATAAAACAAGTTCAGAGCCCCATCCACACGAATAGCCGTTAGAGTTAATTTTAAAGAAAGCATTCCATTCCTTGGAGATTTAAATTAGCGCTTTAATATGCAGTTAGCAGAGATAAAATCATGACAAACAGACGGCAAGTGCGGGTAATTATTTAGTGAACCCAGCAGGGAGCCTGTAGTACAGCAAGGTAGTGGAGGCATCATTCTCCTCAGGCCTTCACAGACACACAGAGAGGAGGAAAAGGTACAGCAAGGTAGTGGCAGCATCATTCTCCTCAGGCCTTCACAGACACACAGAGAGGAGGAAAAGGTACAGCAAGGTAGTGGCAGCATCATTCTCCTCAGGCCTTCACAGACACACAGAGAGGAGGAAAAGGCAACAATGACATATCACCATGGATGGCTGTTCAGTCTGTCTTTATCTGACTTCTCATTGTGAACTTTAACGTGACCGCCAAACTGCTGTGGGTTAAAGTATTCATACTGAAGTTGTAGAGCATTGCACCTTCACAGATGATGTGTGAAAGGAGAGTACATTCACAGGTGATGTGTGTGTGTTGCAGGCCTAAGTGCAGTGAGTGGTTCGTATTAGAGATTCCCTCAGTGTGGATTCCTCGGTTTATTCTCCCTAAGGTTCAACATCTCCAGTGTCTTTAGGACGGGCTGGAACACAGTACAACACAGGGTCACAGGTCAAAGGTCATACTACTCTCTGTGACCAGGGCCCATAGAGTAGTGCACTAGGGGATAGGTTACCATTTGGGACACAGCCTCTCTCCTCTACCTGAATAGAGCATCCAATAGAGGAATATAATTGTGGCATTCTAATAGAACCACAACTAGTGAGACAGGGACAATAAATATGCACATTCAACTAACTATATTTTCAGATATTTTGCAGTAAGTTGTTGTTTATGGTGATTATAAATCTTTTACAGGATGTTTAATCTCTTCCTGTAAGCAGCTCTACAGAAGTTCTCTGTTCTGTTTTGCTATGTCTCTCCAGAGAAGCATTAGCGTTGAAGCTTGATTACCAGTCGTATAAACTTGGGGTGTCCGGGGGGCCATGGGGGGTAGGGGGGCAACAGAGCGAGGAGCGACATGCTAGAGCACCTCCTTGCCACCCACGTTCCACTCCTTTGGTCACCCGACTGAGGAGGAAATGAATGAACGTGGGGGCGGAAAGACGCTCGTTACCAGCAGACCTGAGGAGGAGCGTCTTCAGAGTTAATTTGTACCGCGATGTCTACAAATACACTGGAGCCCCTTGCTGTGTCAGTGCTAATGCCATAATGCCAGCTCAGAGATGTACAGAGAGGAGAGGCACGACACGTCCGTTGGACAACTGAAGCCATTCCCAGGGAGAGGAGAGAGGCTTGAAGGGGAACACACGGGATAATAGAGACCAATTAAAGACTTGACTGGGTGTTTGAGGGTTTGAGTCAAGCATGGATGAGGCCTGTCGCATGTTAACCACTGTGGTGTTGGAGAAGAGAGCTTAGGGGAAAACACGATACAGGGCTTCAATTAAAACCAAAAATTAAAAGACAGATTTTAAAATTTCTGACGACAAAACAATATGGTATAAAACAGAGTGAAAACCATAAGAAGTATAAGCTCAAAATATGTTCCCTGTCATGAACAAAGATTTACCATTACACTCCAGTAAAAACTTCTAAATGAAAAAGAATGGCTCAAAGAGGAACTAAAACCGGAGTACCTAGACCGATAAGAAAGTTAATCCTCTCAGAATAGGGAGATGTGTCACTACACTCTAACTAATAGTGTGTGATCTGGGTTACATTACAAACTGATTACATTCTGTGACACCAAAGTGTTTCCATGTCTGACCCAAAAACAACGCTCTCATACTGTTCCCTTCCTCTTTCAGCAGACACAGCCCAGAGGACAAAAGGAAAAGAGAAATACAACAAACTAGAAAGGTTAATAACAGCTTTTCCTGTGTCATATTTGACACGACCAGCCATCGGCCTAATTATCATCATTACGGTTCTCCAGGACTTCTACTTCTCCTTCTTAATGGCAGGCTGCCTGATAAGCCCTCCTAAACACATATCTATTGTTTAATCAAACTGTGGTAGAACAGGGAGAAAGAGAGGGGCACTTTATTTCTGGCCTGTGTGAGTTCTCTTTGAATATGCCAGTGGGCCAGGTGAGTTATCTTTGAATATGCCAGTGGGCCAGGTGAGTTATCTTTGAATATGCCAGTGGGCCATGTGAGTTATCTTTGAATATGCCAGTGGGCCAGGTGAGTTATCTTTGAATATGCCAGTGGGCCAGGTGAGTTCTCTTTGAATATGCCAGTGGGCCAGGTGAGTTCTCTTTGAATATGCCAGTGGGCCAGGTGAGTTCTCTTTGAATATGCCAGTGGGCCAGGTGAGTTCTCTTTGAATATGCCAGTGGGCCAGGTGAGTTCTCTTTGAATATGCCAGTGGGCCATGTGAGTTCTCTTTGAATATGCCAGTGGGCCAGGTGAGTTCTCTTTGAATATGCCAGTGGGCCAGGTGAGTTCTCTTTGAATATGCCAGTGGGCCAGGTGAGTTCTCTTTGAATATGCCAGTGGGCCAGGTGAGTTCTCTTTGAAAATTCCAGTGGGCCAGGTGAGTTCTCTTTGAATATGCCAGTGGGCCAGGTGAGTTCTCTTTCAATATGCCAGTGGGCCAGGTTAGTTCTCTTTGAGTATGCCAGTGGGCCAGGTGAGTTCTCTTTGAATATGTCAATGGGCCAAGGCTTTAATTTATACCCTTTTGATTTCCAAATCACCACTCAAATGGCAGAAAGATGCAGTTTATGTTGTCAAAGGGACAGGCTAAATCTGAGTCAGAGGCTGTGGCTGAGGCTGGGGCTGAGCTAAATGGTGATCCAGGATCAACACAGCTAAAAGATGATCCAGGATCAACACAGCTAAATGATGATCCAAGATCAACAAAGCTAAATGACGATCCAGGATCACAAAACTTAAAAGACGATCCAGGATCAACCCAGCTAAATGACGATCCAGGATCAACACAGCTAAAAGATGATCCAGGATCAACACAGCTAAATGACGATCCAGGATCAACACAGCTAAATGATGATCCAGGATCAACAAAACGTAAAAGTTGATCCAGGATCAACACAGCTAAATGTCGATCCAGGATCACAAAACTTAAAAGACGATCCAGGATCAACACAACTAAATGACGATCCAGGATCAACAGCTAAATGAAGATCCAGGATCATCACAAATGAAAAGACGCTCTAGGATCCTCACCAGAGCCTTGGCTAGATGGACCGACCAGTCCATGGTGAGTGATCTGTTTGTTCCACAGAATCTTCAGTCCAGCTCTCTGCACTCACAGACCTTCACAGATCTTCTCCAGTCCTCCACAAGACCAGCAAAGAGAAATAAAACACTTCAATCACAGCACAGTAGGATGGCCATAAACGGCTTGAATAAATGACAAGAGACGTGAAACAATTTGTTGCTACCCGGATCCCTGTAAGTTAGAGTAGTGATACAGAGCGAAAACGGTCCTGTTCTGTTACGGTACCAGGGCAGTCACCTGTGTCTGCTATAGTGTTGTTGCTGAGGCCCAGGGTAGCAATGGTGCTGTTGTATCTAATCAGGTCTTCTAGCTGTATAGAGTCCTGCTCGCTGTTCAGATCGTTGTTGGACAGGTACAGCTCCCGCAGCGTTCTGTTGCTCTTCAGAGCACCCACTATGGACAGAGAAACTAAATAAATATTACATTTTAAATCAAGTTTGGTTTGATTTGATGGTAAAGAATCATGCTATTCTAGAAAATAACCTACTTCAGCTTAGGACCATTTGAGAGTCTACCATTGTATTTATAGTATTTCTCGAGAGTCAGCAATAGCTCAAAGCATAATATTATCGCACAATATCTCTCAGTAAATTGTACAGTAAATCTTATGTGTGTGTGTGTGTGTAAGGGTTGTCATATGGCTCAGCCTTGGCGGATCGATGCTGTAGATTTGATCAGGCCCTTTGGGCTGCATGTGGAATGCCAACATTGTCATCAGGCACAGTTGGAACCAAATGGAGGGATCGCTGAATTGATCTGGACCACTCCACCACGCGCGGCCAGCCGAGCGCCACAATCAGGGATCGAAGGCAATGATCCACAGCTGGGCCTCCCACTGAGAAGGAGGGAGGGGGACAGGGAGGACAGGGGGGTAGGTAGAGGCTGCAGGGGACAGGGGGGCGGATGCACAGCCCCAAAATATCAAAAGGATGCAGAGAGGGACTCTGTCTCAGTGGTGAGGCGGACGAGTACACTGTGTAGTTATTGCTTTGTCTTAATTCTGAAGTTAGAATGAGCAAGAATGTTTTGTGTGGGATGTTTTGTGTGGAATGTTTTGTGTGGAATGTTTTGTGTGGAACGTTTTGTGTGGAACGTTTTGTGTGGAATGTTTTGTGTGGAATGTTTTGTGTGGAATGTTTTGTTTATCTTTCAAATTAGTTTTGATTGTCAATTGGCTAAGAAGAATGATGTGTGTCTCTCACCCTCACACTACATCCAACAGAAAATGTGTTCCGTGCTCTGCTGTGTGTGTGTACCTTGTGTATACTGTGCATGCATGTACACTACATGACCAAAAGTATACGGACACTTGCTCATCAAACATTTCATTCCAAAATCATGGGCATTAATATGGAGTTGGTCCCCCCTTTGCTGCTATTACAGCCTCCACTCTTCTGGGAACGCTTTCCACTAGATGTTGGAACATTGCTGCAGGGACTTGCTTCCATTCAGCCACAACAGCATTAGTGAGGTCAGGCACTGATGTTGGGCTGTTAGGCCTGGCTCTCAGTCGGTGTTCCAATTCATCCCAAAGGTGTTCGATGGGGTTGAGGTCAGGGCTCTCTGCAGGCCAGTCAAGTTCTTCCACATCGATCTCAACCAAACCATTTCTGTATGGACCCCGCTTTGAGCATTGGGGGCATTGTCATGCTGAAACAAGAAAGGGCCTTCCCCAAACATTTGCGACAAAGTTCAAAGCACAGAATTGTCTAGAATGTCATTGTTTGCTGTAGCGTTAAGATTTCCCTTCACTGGAACTAAGGGTCTAACCCGAACAATGAAAAACAGCCCCAGACCATTATTCCTCCTCCAACAAACTTTACAGTGGGCATTATGCATTGGGGAAGGTAGCGTTCTCCTGGCATCCGCCAAACTCAGATTCGACCGTCGGAATGCCAGAGGGTGAGCATGATTCATCACTCCAGAGAACGCGTTTCCACTGCTCCAATGGTGGCGAGCTTTACACCACTCGCTTGGCTTTGCCCATGGTGATCTTAGGCTTGTGTGCGGCTGCTTGGCCATGGAAACCCATTTCATGAAGCTCCTGACGAACAGTTATTGTGCTGACTTTGCTTCCACAGGCAGTTTGGAACTCGGTAGCGAGTGCTGCAAAAGAAGACAGACAATTTTTACACGCTATGCGCTTCAGCCCTCGGCGGTCCCGTTCTGTTGTGTGGACTACCACTTCGCGGCTGAGCCGTTGTTGCTCCTAGACGTTTCCACTTCACAATAACAGCAATTACAGTTGACCGGGGCAGCTCTAGCAGGGCAGAAACTTGATGAACTGACTTGTCGGAAAGGTGGCATCCTATGACGGTGCCACTTTGAAAGTCACTGAGCTCTTCAGTAAGGCAATTCTACTGTCAATGTTTGTCTATGGAAATTGCATGGCTGTGTGCTCCATTTTATACACCTGTCAGCAACGGGTGTGGCTGAAATAGCCGAATCCACTAATTTAAGGAGTGTCCACATACTTTTGTATGTATAGTGTATGTCTGTACCACGTGTGTGTATGTACCGTGCGTGTGTTATTTCCTCCCTGATCACTAGAGTCCACCGGCCTGGACCCCCACTCTTCGCCGAGGAGGACAACTCCCTCGGTTGTCACGGTTACATCCCGGAGATGAAATACCAGCCAATCAATGAAGGTCACCAAGGACAGGAGGACCAAAGCCATCACCATGGAGCCGGAGGGTGTGACATTGGTGAAAAGTTTAAAACGTAAATTGGCTGAAGGCTTGATGGTAAAATTATAAAAATAAAAAAAATTAGTAAATTTCTGTCATATTTTACTGAAGTAATGCTATAATACATTACATATTTGAGATCATTTTACTAGTATCTTACTAGTTAAGGTATTTGTATCTCGCCCCTGACAAAGATAATATTATTATGAGTGCCTATAAGGAAAAGTCCAGTCCCTTTAGTGGAAGTCCAACGCTGTGTGCTGGGGGGCAGAGGTACGGAGACAGTGTAGCACTTCTGGTGAAAGACCTGGTACCTGGTTAAATAACTATTCTGAGGCCTGGTTACTGGTCCTCATGTTGGTCTTTCAGTGTGTCCTGGGTAGAAGGGATGTGTCTCTGGCTCGGTGGCGGTGTGTAAAGTGACAAGCTGAAGACTAGGACATCTAATCCTGGACCAGTCCCACTGTGAGGGTCACAGGGCCAAAATCTGCTCCACCTTGTCCTCCATCGTCTGTTCCTGCTGGCAATGGGTGAGCACAAACAACACCGAGCAAGCACACAAACACACACACACACACGCACAGAGACACATGGAGAGACACACACATACACACTCACACAGTTACATGCAGTCACGCAGACATGGGAGGTACTACTGAGCCTTATCAGGCCATAATATGAGGAAGAACTCAGAAAGAACAGATCATTAGTGTGTGTGTGTGTGTGTGTGTGTGTGTGTGTGTGTGTGTGTGTGTGTGTGCGTGTGTGTGTGTGTGTGTGTGTGTGTGTGTGTGTGTGTGTATGTCTGTGTGTGTGTGTGTGTGTGTGTGTGTGTGTGTGTGTGTGTGTGTGTGTGTGTGTGTGTGTGTGTGTGTGTGTGTATGTGCGTATGTGTGAGGGGTCTGCAGTTCAGGCAGGTGGCGCAGCACATTAAGTCTGCTGCTGAGGAGGGCTTTTGACAGGGCCTGGATACTACAGCAGAGCCTGGATACTACATCAGAGCCTGGATACTACATCAGGGCCTGGATACTACATCAGCGCCTGGACACTACAGCAGAGCCTGGACACTACCGCAGGGCCTGGATACTACATCAGAGCCTAGATACTACATCAGAGCCTGGATACTACATCAGAGCCTGGATACTACAGCAGAGCCTGGACACTACCGCAGGGCCTGGATACTACATTAGAGCCTAGATACTACATCAGAGCCTAGATACTACATCAGAGCCTGGACACTACAGCAGAGCCTGGACACTACCACAGGGCCTGGATACTACATCAGAGCCTGGATACTACAGCAGAGCCTGGACACTACCGCAGGGCCTGGATACTACATCAGAGCCTGGATACTACATCAGAGCCTGGATACTACATCAGAGCCTGGATACTACAGCAGGGCCTGGATACTACATCAGGGCCTGGATACTACATCAGAGCCTGGATACTACATCAGAGCCTGGATACTACAGCAGAGCCTGAACACTACCGCAGGGCCTGGATACTACATCAGAGCCTGGATACTACATCAAAGCCTGGATACTACATCAGAGCCTGGATACTACATCAGAGCCTGGATACTACATCAGAGCCTGGATACTACAACATGGCCTGGATAGTACATCAGAGCCTGGATACTACATCAGGGCCTGGATACTACATCAGAGCCTGGATACTACAGCAGGGCCTGGATACTACATCAGAGCCTGGATACTACATCAGAGCCTGGATACTACAACATGGCCTGGATACAACATCAGGGCCTGGATACTACATCAGAGCCTGGATACTACAGCATGGCCTGGATACTACATAAGAGCCTGGATACTACATCAGGGCCTGGATACTACATCAGAGCCTGGATACTACATCAGGGCCTGGATACTACATCAGAGCCTGGATACTACAGCAGGGCCTGGATACTACATCAGAGCCTGGATAAATAATAATATAATAATATGCCATTTAGCAGACGCTTTTATCCAAAGCGACTTACAGTCGTGCGTGCATACATTTTTTGTGTATGGGTACTACATCAGAGCCTGGATACTACAGCATGGCCTGGATACTACATCAGGGCCTGGATACTACATCAGAGCCTGGATAGTACAGCATGGCCTGGATACTACATCAGAGCCTGGATACTACATTGGGGCCTGGATACTACATCAGAGCCTGGACACTACAGCAGAGCCTGGACACTACAGCAGAGCCTGGACACTACATCAGAGCCTGGACACTACAGCAGGGCCTGGATACTACATCAGAGCCTAGATACTACATCAGAGCCTGGACACTACAGCAGAGCCTGGACACTACCGCAGGGCCTGGATACTACATCAGAGCCTGGATACTACATCAGAGCCTGGATACTACATCAGAGCCTGGATACTACAGCATGGCCTGGATACTACATCAGAGCCTGGATACTACATCAGGGCCTGGATACTACATCAGAGCCTGGATACTAAAGCAGGGCCTGGATACTACATCAGAGCCTGGATACTACATCAGAGCCTGGATACTACAGCATGGCCTGGATACTAAAGCAGGGCCTGGATACTACATCAGAGCCTGGATACTACAGCATGGCCTGGATACTACATCAGAGCCTGGATACTACAGCATGGCCTGGATACTACATCAGAGCCTGGATACTACATCAGAGCCTGGATACTACAGCATGGCCTGGATACTACAGCAGGGCCTGGATACTACAGCAGAGCCTGGATACTACATCAGAGCCTAGATACTACATCAGAGCCTGGATACTACATCAGAGCCTGGATACTACAGCAGGGCCTGGATACTACATCAGAGCCTGGATACTACATCAGAGCCTGGATACTACAGCATGGCCTGGATACTACATCAGAGCCTGGATACTACAACAGGGCCTGGATACTACATCAGAGCCTAGATACTACATCAGAGCCTGGATACTACATCAGAGCCTGGATACTACAGCAGGGCCTGGATACTACATCAGAGCCTGGATACTACAGCATGGCCTGGACACTACAGCAAGGCCTGGATACTACATCAGGGCCTGGATACTACAGCAGGGCCTGGATACTACAGCAGGGCCTGGACACTACAGCAGGGCCTGGATACTATATCAGGGCCTGGATACTACAGCAGGGCCTGGATACTACAGCAGGGCCTCGATACTACATTAGGGCCTGGATACTACCGCAGGGCCTGGATACTACATCAGAGCCTAGATACTACATCAGAGCCTAGATACTACATCAGAGCCTGGACACTACAGCAGAGCCTGGACACTACCACAGGGCCTGGATACTACATCAGAGCCTGGATACTACATCAGAGCCTGGATACTACAGCAGAGCCTGGACACTACCGCAGGGCCTGGATACTACATCAGAGCCTGGATACTACATCAGAGCCTGGATACTACATCAGAGCCTGGATACTACAGCAGGGCCTGGATACTACATCAGGGCCTGGATACTACATCAGAGCCTGGATAATACATCAGAGCCTGGATACTACAGCAGAGCCTGAACACTACCGCAGGGCCTGGATACTACATCAGAGCCTGGATACTACATCAAAGCCTGGACACTACATCAGAGCCTGGATACTACATCAGAGCCTGGATACTACATCAGAGCCTGGATACTACAACATGGCCTGGATACTACATCAGAGCCTGGATACTACATCAGGGCCTGGATACTACATCAGAGCCTGGATACTACAGCAGGGCCTGGATACTACATCAGAGCCTGGATACTACATCAGAGCCTGGATACTACAGTATGGCCTGGATACTACATCAGGGCCTGGATACTACATCAGAGCCTGGATACTACAGCATGGCCTGGATACTACATCAGAGCCTGGATACTACATCAGGGCCTGGATACTACATCAGAGCCTGGATACTACATCAGGGCCTGGATACTACATCAGAGCCTGGATACTACAGCAGGGCCTGGATACTACATCAGAGCCTGGATACTACATCAGAGCCTGGATACTACAGCATGGCCTGGATACTACATCAGGGCCTGGATACTACATCAGAGCCTGGATACTACAGCATGGCCTGGATACTACATCAGAGCCTAGATACTACATCAGGGCCTGGATACTACATCAGAGCCTGGACACTACAGCAGAGCCTGGACACTACAGCAGAGCCTGGACACTACAGCAGAGCCTGGACACTACATCAGAGCCTGGACACTACAGCAGGGCCTGGATACTACATCAGAGCCTAGATACTACATCAGAGCCTGGACACTACAGCAGAGCCTGGACACTACCGCAGGGCCTGGACACTACATCAGAGCCTGGATACTACATCAGAGCCTGGATACTACATCAGAGCCTGGATACTACAGCATGGCCTGGATACTACATCAGAGCCTGGATACTACATCAGGGCCTGGATACTACATCAGAGCCTGGATACTAAAGCAGGGCCTGGATACTACATCAGAGCCTGGATACTACATCAGAGCCTGGATACTACAGCATGGCCTGGATACTAAAGCAGGGCCTGGATACTACATCAGAGCCTGGATACTACAGCATGGCCTGGATACTACATCAGAGCCTGGATACTACAGCATGGCCTGGATACTACATCAGAGCCTGGATACTACATCAGAGCCTGGATACTACAGCATGGCCTGGATACTACAGCAGGGCCTGGATACTACAGCAGAGCCTGGATACTACATCAGAGCCTAGATACTACATCAGAGCCTGGATACTACATCAGAGCCTGGATACTACAGCAGGGCCTGGATACTACATCAGAGCCTGGATACTACATCAGAGCCTGGATACTACAGCATGGCCTGGATACTACATCAGAGCCTGGATACTACAACAGGGCCTGGATACTACATCAGAGCCTAGATACTACATCAGAGCCTGGATACTACATCAGAGCCTGGATACTACAGCAGGGCCTGGATACTACATCAGAGCCTGGATACTACAGCATGGCCTGGACACTACAGCAAGGCCTGGATACTACATCAGGGCCTGGATACTACAGCAGGGCCTGGATACTACAGCAGGGCCTGGACACTACAGCAGGGCCTGGATACTATATCAGGGCCTGGATACTACAGCAGGGCCTGGATACTACAGCAGGGCCTCGATACTACATTAGGGCCTGGATACTACCGCAGGGCCTGGATACTACATCAGAGCCTAGATACTACATCAGAGCCTAGATACTACATCAGAGCCTGGACACTACAGCAGAGCCTGGACACTACCACGGGCCTGGATACTACATCAGAGCCTGGATACTACATCAGAGCCTGGATACTACAGCAGAGCCTGGACACTACCGCAGGGCCTGGATACTACATCAGAGCCTGGATACTACATCAGAGCCTGGATACTACATCAGAGCCTGAATACTACAGCAGGGCCTGGATACTACATCAGGGCCTGGATACTACATCAGAGCCTGGATACTACATCAGAGCCTGGATACTACAGCAGAGCCTGAACACTACCGCAGGGCCTGGATACTACATCAGAGCCTGGATACTACATCAAAGCCTGGACACTACATCAGAGCCTGGATACTACATCAGAGCCTGGATACTACATCAGAGCCTGGATACTACAACATGGCCTGGATACTACATCAGAGCCTGGATACTACATCAGGGCCTGGATACTACATCAGAGCCTGGATACTACAGCAGGGCCTGGATACTACATCAGAGCCTGGATACTACATCAGAGCCTGGATACTACAGCATGGCATGGATACTACATCAGGGCCTGGATACTACATCAGAGCCTGGATACTACAGCATGGCCTGGATACTACATCAGAGCCTGGATACTACATCAGGGCCTGGATACTACATCAGAGCCTGGATACTACATCAGGGCCTGGATACTACATCAGAGCCTGGATACTACAGCAGGGCCTGGATACTACATCAGAGCCTGGATACTACATCAGAGCCTGGATACTACAGCATGGCCTGGATACTACATCAGGGCCTGGATACTACATCAGAGCCTGGATACTACAGCATGGCCTGGATACTACATCAGAGCCTAGATACTACATCAGGGCCTGGATACTACATCAGAGCCTGGACACTACAGCAGAGCCTGGACACTACAGCAGAGCCTGGACACTACAGCAGAGCCTGGACACTACATCAGAGCCTGGACACTACAGCAGGGCCTGGATACTACATCAGAGCCTAGATACTACATCAGAGCCTGGACACTACAGCAGAGCCTGGACACTACCGCAGGGCCTGGACACTACATCAGAGCCTGGATACTACATCAGAGCCTGGATACTACATCAGAGCCTGGATACTACAGCATGGCCTGGATACTACATCAGAGCCTGGATACTACATCAGAGCCTGGATACTACAGCATGGCCTGGATACTACAGCAGGGCCTGGATACTACAGCAGAGCCTGGATACTACATCAGAGCCTAGATACTACATCAGAGCCTGGATACTACAACAGGGCCTGGATACTACATCAGAGCCTAGATACTACATCAGAGCCTGGATACTACATCAGAGCCTGGATACTACAGCAGGGCCTGGATACTACATCAGAGCCTGGATACTACAGCATGGCCTGGACACTACAGCAGGGCCTGGATACTACATCAGAGCCTGGATACTACAGCAGGGCCTGGATACTACATCAGAGCCTGGATACTACATCAGAGCATGGATACTACAGCATGGCCTGGATACTACATCAGGGCCTGGATACTACATCAGAGCCTGGATACTACAGCATGGCCTGGATACAACATCAGAGCCTGGATACTACATCAGGGCCTGGATACTACATCAGAGCCTGGATACTACATCAGGGCTTGGATACTACATCAGAGCCTGGATACTACAGCAGGGCCTGGATACTACATCAGAGCCTGGATACTACATCAGAGCCTGGATACTACAGCATGGCCTGGATACTACATCAGGGCCTGGATACTACATCAGAGCCTGGATACTACAGCATGGCCTGGATACTACATCAGAGCCTGGATACTACATCAGGGCCTGGATACTACATCAGAGCCTGGACACTACAGCAGAGCCTGGACACTACAGCAGAGCCTGGACACTACAGCAGAGCCTGGACACTACATCAGAGCCTGGACACTACAGCAGGGCCTGGATACTACATCAGAGCCTAGATACTACATCAGAGCCTGGACACTACAGCAGAGCCTGGACACTACCGCAGGGCCTGGATACTACATCAGAGCCTGGATACTACAGCAGGGCCTCGATACTACATTAGGGCCTGGATACTACCGCAGGGCCTGGATACTACATCAGAGCCTAGATACTACATCAGAGCCTAGATACTACATCAGAGCCTGGACACTACATCAGAGCCTGGATACAACAGCAGGGCCTGGATACTACATCAGAGCCTGGATACTACATCAGAGCCTGGATACTACAGCAGAGCCTGAACACTACCGCAGGGCCTGGATACTACATCAGAGCCTGGATATTACATCAAAGCCTGGATACTACATCAGAGCCTGGATACTACATCAGAGCCTGGATACTACATCAGAGCCTGGATACTACAACATGGCCTGGATACTACATCAGAGCCTGGATACTACATCAGGGCCTGGATACTACATCAGAGCCTGGATACTACAGCAGGGCCTGGATACTACATCAGAGCCTGGATACTACATCAGAGCCTGGATACTACAGCATGGCCTGGATACTACATCAGGGCCTGGATACTACATCAGAGCCTGGATACTACAGCATGGCCTGGATACTACATCAGAGCCTGGATACTACATCAGGGCCTGGATACTACATCAGAGCCTGGATACTACATCAGGGCTTGGATACTACATCAGAGCCTGGATACTACAGCAGGGCCTGGATACTACATCAGAGCCTGGATACTACATCAGAGCCTGGATACTACAGCATGGCCTGGATACTACATCAGGGCCTGGATACTACATCAGAGCCTGGATACTACAGCATGGCCTGGATACTACATCAGAGCCTGGATACTACATCAGGGCCTGGATACTACATCAGAGCCTGGACACTACAGCAGAGCCTGGACACTACAGCAGAACCTGGACACTACAGAAGAGCCTGGACACTACATCAGAGCCTGGACACTACAGCAGGGCCTGGATACTACATCAGAGCCTAGATACTACATCAGAGCCTGGACACTACAGCAGAGCCTGGACACTACCGCAGGGCCTGGATACTACATCAGAGCCTGGATACTACATCAGAGCCTGGATACTACATCAGAGCCTGGATACTACATCAGAGCCTGGATACTACATCAGAGCCTGGATACTACAGCAGGGCCTTGATACTACATCAGGGCCTGGATACTACATCAGAGCCTGGATACTACATCAGAGCCTGGATACTACAGCAGAGCCTGAACACTACCGCAGGGCCTGGATACTACATCAGAGCCTGGATACTACATCAAAGCCTGGATACTACATCAGAGCCTGGATACTACATCAGAGCCTGGATACTACAACATGGCCTGGATACTACATCAGAGCCTGGATACTACATCAGGGCCTGGATACTACATCAGAGCCTGGATACTACAGCAGGGCCTGGATACTACATCAGAGCCTGGATACTACATCAGAGCCTGGATACTACAGCATGGCCTGGATACTACATCAGGGCCTGGATACTACATCAGAGCCTGGATACTACAGCATGGCCTGGATACTACATCAGAGCCTGGATACTACATCAGGGCCTGGATACTACATCAGAGCCTGGATACTACATCAGGGCTTGGATATTACATCAGAGCCTAGATACTACAGCAGGGCCTGGATACTACATCAGAGCCTGGATACTACATCAGAGCCTGGATACTACAGCATGGCCTGGATACTACATCAGGGCCTGGATACTACATCAGAGCCTGGATACTACAGCATGGCCTGGAAACTACATCAGAGCCTGGATACTACATCAGGGCCTGGATACTACATCAGAGCCTGGACACTACAGCAGAGCCTGGACACTACAGCAGAGCCTGGACACTACAGCAGAGCCTGGACACTACATCAGAGCCTGGACACTACAGCAGGGCCTGGATACTACATCAGAGCCTAGATACTACATCAGAGCCTGGACACTACAGCAGAGCCTGGACACTACCGCAGGGCCTGGATACTACATCAGAGCCTGGATACTACATCAGAGCCTGGATACTACATCAGAGCCTGGATACTACAGCATGGCCTGGATACTACATCAGAGCCTGGATACTACATCAGGGCCTGGATACTACATCAGAGCCTGGATACTACATCAGAGCCTGGATACTACAGCATGGCCTGGATACTACAGCAGGGCCTGGATACTACATCAGAGCCTGGATACTACAGCATGGCCTGGATACTACATCAGAGCCTGGATACTACAGCATGGCCTGGATACTACAGCAGGGCCTGGATACTACAGCAGAGCCTGGATACTACATCAGAGCCTAGATACTACATCAGAGCCTAGATACTACATCAGAGCCTGGATACAACAGCAGGGCCTGGATACTACATCAGAGCCTGGATACTACATCAGAGCCTGGATACTACAGCATGGCCTGGATACTACATCAGAGCCTGGATACTACAACAGGGCCTGGATACTACATCAGAGCCTAGATACTACATCAGAGCCTGGATACTACATCAGAGCCTGGATACTACAGCAGGGCCTGGATACTACATCAGAGCCTGGATACTACAGCATGGCCTGGACACTACAGCAGGGCCTGGATACTACATCAGGGCCTGGATACTACAGCAGGGCCTGGATACTACAGCAGGGCCTGGATACTACATCAGGGCCTGGATACTACAGCAGGGCCTGGATACTACAGCAGGGCCTGGATACTACATCAGGGCCTGGATACTACAGCAGGGCCTGGATACTACAGCAGGGCCTCGATACGACATCAGGGCCTGCATACTACAGTAGGGCCTGGATACTACATCAGGGCCTGGATACTACATCAGGGCCTGGATACCTCAGCATGGCCTGGATACTACAGCAGGGCCTTGATACTACATCAGGGCCTGGATACTACAGCAGGGCCTGGACACTACAGCAGGGCCTGGATACTACATCAGGGCCTGGATACTACAGTAGGGCCTGGACACTACAGCAGGGCCTGGATACTACAGCAGGGCCTGGATACTACAGCAGGGCCTGGATACTACAGCATGGCCTGGATACTACATCAGGGCCTGGATACTACATCAGAGCCTGGATACTACAGCATGGCCTGGATACTACATCAGAGCCTGGATACTACATCAGAGCCTGGATACTACAGCATGGCCTGGATACTACATCAGAGCCTGGATACTACAACAGGGCCTGGATACTACATCAGAGCCTAGATACTACATCAGAGCCTGGATACTACATCAGAGCCTGGATACTACAGCAGGGCCTGGATACTACAGCATGGCCTGGATACTACATCAGAGCCTGGATACTACAGCATGGCCTGGATACTACATCAGAGCCTGGATACTACATCAGAGCCTGGATACTACAGCATGGCCTGGATACTACATCAGAGCCTGGATACTACAACAGGGCCTGGATACTACATCAGAGCCTAGATACTACATCAGAGTTGGATACTACATCAGAGCCTGGATACTACAGCAGGGCCTGGATACTACATCAGAGCCTGGATACTACAGCATGGCCTGGATACTACAGCAGGGCCTGGATACTACAGCAGGGCCTGGATACTACAGCAGGGCCTGGATACTACATCAGGGCCTGGATACTACAGCATGGCCTGGACACTACAGCAGGGCCTGGATACTACATCAGGGCCTGGATACTACAGCAGGGCCTGGATACTACATCAGAGCCTGGATACTACAACAGGGCCTGGATACTACATCAGAGCCTAGATACTACATCAGAGCCTGGATACTACATCAGAGCCTGGATACTACAGCAGAGCCTGAACACTACCGCAGGGCCTGGATACTACATCAGAGCCTGGATACTACATCAAAGCCTGGATACTACATCAGAGCCTGGATACTACATCAGAGCCTGGATACTACATCAGAGCCTGGATACTACAACATGGCCTGGATACTACATCAGAGCCTGGATACTACATCAGGGCCTGGATACTACATCAGAGCCTGGATACTACAGCAGGGCCTGGATACTACATCAGAGCCTGGATACTACATCAGAGCCTGGATACTACATCAGAGCCTGGATACTACAGTAGGGCCTGGACACTACAGCAGGGCCTGGATACTACAGCAGGGCCTGGATACTACAGCAGGGCCTGGATACTACAGCATGGCCTGGATACTACATCAGGGCCTGGATACTACATCAGAGCCTGGATACTACAGCAGGGCCTGGATACTACATCAGAGCCTGGATACTACATCAGAGCCTGGATACTACATCAGAGCCTGGATACTACAGTAGGGCCTGGACACTACAGCAGGGCCTGGATACTACAGCATGGCCTGGATACTACATCAGAGCCTGGATACTACATCAGAGCCTGGATACTACAGCATGGCCTTGATACTACATCAGAGCCTGGATACTACAACAGGGCCTGGATACTACATCAGAGCCTAGATACTACATCAGAGCCTGGATACTACATCAGAGCCTGGATACTACAGCAGGGCCTGGATACTACAGCATGGCCTTTATACTACATCAGAGCCTGGATACTACAGCATGGCCTGGATACTACATCAGAGCCTGGATACTACATCAGAGCCTGGATACTACAGCATGGCCTGGATACTACATCAGAGCCTGGATACTACAACAGGGCCTGGATACTACATCAGAGCCTAGATACTACATCAGAGTTGGATACTACATCAGAGCCTGGATACTACAGCAGGGCCTGGATACTACATCAGAGCCTGGATACTACAGCATGGCCTGGACACTACAGCAGGGCCTGGATACTACAGCAGGGCCTGGATACTACAGCAGGGCCTGGATACTACATCAGGGCCTGGATACTACAGCATGGCCTGGACACTACAGCAGGGCCTGGATACTACATCAGGGCCTGGATACTACAGCAGGGCCTGGATACTACATCAGAGCCTAGATACTACATCAGAGCCTGGATACTACATCAGAGCCTGGATACTACAGCAGAGCCTGAACACTACCGCAGGGCCTGGATACTACATCAGAGCCTGGATACTACATCAAAGCCTGGATACTACATCAGAGCCTGGATACTACATCAGAGCCTGGATACTACATCAGAGCCTGGATACTACAACATGGCCTGGATACTACATCAGAGCCTGGATACTACATCAGGGCCTGGATACTACATCAGAGCCTGGATACTACAGCAGGGCCTGGATACTACATCAGAGCCTGGATACTACATCAGAGCCTGGATACTACATCAGAGCCTGGATACTACAGTAGGGCCTGGACACTACAGCAGGGCCTGGATACTACAGCAGGGCCTGGATACTACAGCAGGGCCTGGATACTACAGCATGGCCTGGATACTACATCAGGGCCTGGATACTACATCAGAGCCTGGATACTACAGCATGGCCTGGATACTACATCAAAGCCTGGATACTACATCAGAGCCTGGATACTACAGCATGGCCTGGATACTACATCAGAGCCTGGATACTACAACAGGGCCTGGATACTACATCAGAGCCTAGATACTACATCAGAGCCTGGATACTACATCAGAGCCTGGATACTACAGCAGGGCCTGGATACTACAGCATGGCCTGGATACTACATCAGAGCCTGGATACTACAGCATGGCCTGGATACTACATCAGAGCCTGGATACTACATCAGAGCCTGGATACTACAGCATGGCCTGGATACTACATCAGAGCCTGGATACTACAACAGGGCCTGGATACTACATCAGAGCCTAGATACTACATCAGAGTTGGATACTACATCAGAGCCTGGATACTACAGCAGGGCCTGGATACTACATCAGAGCCTGGATACTACAGCATGGCCTGGACACTACAGCAGGGCCTGGATACTACAGCAGGGCCTGGATACTACAGCAGGGCCTGGATACTACATCAGGGCCTGGATACTACAGCATGGCCTGGACACTACAGCAGGGCCTGGATACTACATCAGGGCCTGGATACTACAGCAGGGCCTGGATACTACAGCAGGGCCTGGATACTACATCAGAGCCTCGATACTACATCAGAGCCTGGATACTACAGCATGGCCTGGATACTACATCAGAGCCTGGATACTACAACAGGGCCTGGATACTACATCAGAGCCTAGATACTACATCAGAGCCTGGATACTACATCAGAGCCTGGATACTACAGCAGAGCCTGAACACTACCGCAGGGCCTGGATACTACATCAGAGCCTGGATACTACATCAAAGCCTGGATACTACATCAGAGCCTGGATACTACATCAGAGCCTGGATACTACATCAGAGCCTGGATACTACAACATGGCCTGGATACTACATCAGAGCCTGGATACTACATCAGGGCCTGGATACTACATCAGAGCCTGGATACTACAGCATGGCCTGGATACTACATCAGAGCCTGGATACTACATCAGAGCCTGGATACTACAGCATGGCCTGGATACTACATCAGAGCCTGGATACTACAACAGGGCCTGGATACTACATCAGAGCCTAGATACTACATCAGAGCCTGGATACTACATCAGAGCCTGGATACTACAGCAGGGCCTGGATACTACAGCATGGCCTGGATACTACATCAGAGCCTGGATACTACAGCATGGCCTGGATACTACATCAGAGCCTGGATACTACATCAGAGCCTGGATACTACAGCATGGCCTGGATACTACATCAGAGCCTGGATACTACAACAGGGCCTGGATACTACATCAGAGCCTAGATACTACATCAGAGTTGGATACTACATCAGAGCCTGGAAACTACAGCAGGGCCTGGATACTACATCAGAGCCTGGATACTACAGCATGGCCTGGACACTACAGCAGGGCCTGGATACTACAGCAGGGCCTGGATACTACAGCAGGGCCTGGATACTACATCAGGGCCTGGATACTACAGCATGGCCTGGACACTACAGCAGGGCCTGGATACTACATCAGGGCCTGGATACTACAGCAGGGCCTGGATACTACAGCAGGGCCTGGATACTACATCAGAGCCTCGATACTACATCAGAGCCTGGATACTACAGCATGGCCTGGATACTACATCAGAGCCTGGATACTACAACAGGGCCTGGATACTACATCAGAGCCTAGATACTACATCAGAGCCTGGATACTACATCAGAGCCTGGATACTACAGCAGAGCCTGAACACTACCGCAGGGCCTGGATACTACATCAGAGCCTGGATACTACATCAAAGCCTGGATACTACATCAGAGCCTGGATACTACATCAGAGCCTGGATACTACATCAGAGCCTGGATACTACAACATGGCCAGGATACTACATCAGAGCCTGGATACTACATCAGGGCCTGGATACTACATCAGAGCCTGGATACTACAGCAGGGCCTGGATACTACATCAGAGCCTGGATACTACATCAGAGCCTGGATACTACAGCATGGCCTGGATACTACATCAGGGCCTGGATACTACATCAGAGCCTGGATACTACATCAGGGCCTGGATACTACATCAGAGCCTGGATACTACATCAGGGCTTGGATATTACATCAGAGCCTGGATACTACAGCAGGGCCTGGATACTACATCAGAGCCTGGATACTACATCAGAGCCTGGATACTACAGCATGGCCTGGATACTACATCAGGGCCTGGATACTACATCAGAGCCTGGATACTACAGCATGGCCTGGATACTACATCAGAGCCTGGATACTACATCAGGGCCTGGATACTACATCAGAGCCTGGACACTACAGCAGAGCCTGGACACTACAGCAGAGCCTGGACACTACATCAGAGCCTGGACACTACAGCAGGGCCTGGATACTACATCAGAGCCTAGATACTACATCAGAGCCTGGACACTACAGCAGAGCCTGGACACTACCGCAGGGCCTGGATACTACATCAGAGCCTGGATACTACATCAGAGCCTGGATACTACAGCATGGCCTGGATACTACATCAGAGCCTGGATACTACATCAGGGCCTGGATACTACATCAGAGCCTGGATACTACATCAGAGCCTGGATACTACAGCATGGCCTGGATACTACAGCAGGGCCTGGATACTACATCAGAGCCTGGATACTACAGCATGGCCTGGATGCTACATCAGAGCCTGGATACTACAGCATGGCCTGGATACTACATCAGAGCCTGGATACTACATCAGAGCCTGGATACTACAGCATGGCCTGGATACTACAGCAGGGCCTGGATACTACAGCAGAGCCTGGATACTACATCAGAGCCTAGATACTACATCAGAGCCTGGATACTACATCAGAGCCTGGATACAACAGCAGGGCCTGGATACTACATCAGAGCCTGGATACTACATCAGAGCCTGGATACTACAGCATGGCCTGGATACTACATCAGAGCCTGGATACTACAACAGGGCCAGGATACTACATCAGAGCCTAGATACTACATCAGAGCCTGGATACTACATCAGAGCCTGGATACTACAGCAGGGCCTGGATACTACATCAGAGCCTGGATACTACAGCATGGCCTGGACACTACAGCAGGGCCTGGATACTACATCAGGGCCTGGATACTACACCAGGGCCTGGATACTACAGCAGGGCCTGGATACTACATCAGGGCCTGGATACTACAGCAGGGCCTGGACACTACAGCAGGGCCTGGATACTACATCAGGGCCTGGATACTACAGCAGGGCCTGGATACTACAGCAGGGCCTCGATACTACATTAGGGCCTGGATACTACAGTAGGGCCTGGACACTACAGCAGGGCCTGGATACTACAGCAGGGCCTGGATACTAGAGCAGGGCATGGATACTACATCAGGGCCTGGATACTACAGCAGGGCCTGGATACTACAGCAGGGCCTGGATACTACAGCAGGGCCTGGATACTACATCAGGGCCTGGATACTACAGCAGGGCCTGGATACTAGATCAGGGCCTGGATACTACATCAGGGCCTGGATACTACAGCAGGGCCTGGATACTACAGCAGGGCCTCGATACGACATCAGGGCCTGCATACTACAGTAGGGCCTGGATACTACATCAGGGCCTGGATACTACATCAGGGCCTGGATACCTCAGCATGGCCTGGATACTACAGCAGGGCCTTGATACTACATCAGGGCCTGGATACTACAGCAGGGCCTGGACACTACAGCAGGGCCTGGATACTACATCAGGGCCTGGATACTACAGCAGGGCCTGGATACTACAGCATGGCCTGGATACTACAGCATGGCCTGGATACTACATCAGAGCCTGGATACTACAGCATGGCCTGGATACTACATCAGAGCCTGGATACTACATCAGAGCCTGGATACTACAGCATGGCCTGGATACTACATCAGAGCCTGGATACTACAACAGGGCCTGGATACTACATCAGAGCCTAGATACTACATCAGAGTTGGATACTACATCAGAGCCTGGATACTACAGCAGGGCCTGGATACTACATCAGAGCCTGGATACTACAGCATGGCCTGGACACTACAGCAGGGCCTGGATACTACAGCAGGGCCTGGATACTACAGCAGGGCCTGGATACTACATCAGGGCCTGGATACTACAGCATGGCCTGGACACTACAGCAGGGCCTGGATACTACATCAGGGCCTGGATACTACAGCAGGGCCTGGATACTACAGCAGGGCCTGGATACTACATCAGAGCCTCGATACTACATCAGAGCCTGGATACTACAGCATGGCCTGGATACTACATCAGAGCCTGGATACTACAACAGGGCCTGGATACTACATCAGAGCCTAGATACTACATCAGAGCCTGGATACTACATTAGAGCCTGGATACTACAGCAGGGCCTGGATACTACATCAGAGCCTGGATACTACAGCATGGCCTGGACACTACAGCAGGGCCTGGATACTACATCAGGGCCTGGATACTACATCAGAGCCTGGATACTACATCAGAGCCTGGATACTACAGCATGGCCTGGACACTACAGCAGGGCCTGGATACTACATCAGAGCCTGGATACTACAGCAGGGCCTGGATACTACATCAGAGCCTGGATACTACAGCATGGCCTGGACACTACAGCAGGGCCTGGATACTACATCAGGGCCTGGATACTACATCAGAGCCTGGATACTACATCAGAGCCTGGATACTACAGCATGGCCTGGATACTACATCATAGCCTGGAAACTACATCAGGGCCTGGATACTACATCAGAGCCTAGATACTACATCAGAGCCTGGATACTACAGCATGGCCTGGATACTACAGCAGGGCCTGGATACTACATCAGAGCCTGGATACTACAGCATGGCCTGGATACTACATCAGAGCCTGGATACTACAGCATGGCCTGGATACTACATCAGAGCCTGGATACTACATCAGAGCCTGGATACTACAGCATGGCCTGGATACTACAGCAGGGCCTGGATACTACAGCAGAGCCTGGATACTACATCAGAGCCTAGATACTACATCAGAGCCTGGATACTACATCAGAGCCTGGATACAACAGCAGGGCCTGGATACTACATCAGAGCCTGGATACTACATCAGAGCCTGGATACTACAGCATGGCCTGGATACTACATCAGAGCCTGGATACTACAACAGGGCCTGGATACTACATCAGAGCCTAGATACTACATCAGAGCCTGGATACTACATCAGAGCCTGGATACTACAGCAGGGCCTGGATACTACATCAGAGCCTGGATACTACAGCATGGCCTGGACACTACAGCAGGGCCTGGATACTACATCAGGGCCTGGATACTACACCAGGGCCTGGATACTACATCAGGGCCTGGATACTACAGCAGGGCCTGGACACTACAGCAGGGCCTGGATACTACATCAGGGCCTGGATACTACAGCAGGGCCTGGATACTACAGCAGGGCCTCGATACTACATTAGGGCCTGGATACTACAGTAGGGCCTGGACACTACAGCAGGGCCTGGATACTACAGCAGGGCCTGGATACTAGAGCAGGGCCTGGATACTACATCAGGGCCTGGATACTACAGCAGGGCCTGGATACTACAGCAGGGCCTGGATACTACAGCAGGGCCTGGATACTACATCAGGGCCTGGATACTACAGCAGGGCCTGGATACTACAGCAGGGCCTGGATACTACATCAGGGCCTGGATACTACAGCAGGGCCTGGATACTACAGCAGGGCCTCGATACGACATCAGGGCCTGCATACTACAGTAGGGCCTGGATACTACATCAGGGCCTGGATACTACATCAGGGCCTGGATACCTCAGCATGGCCTGGATACTACAGCAGGGCCTTGATACTACATCAGGGCCTGGATACTACAGCAGGGCCTGGACACTACAGCAGGGCCTGGATACTACATCAGGGCCTGGATACTACAGCAGGGCCTGGATACTACAGCAGGGCCTCGATACTACATCAGGGCCTGGATACTACAGTAGGGCCTGGACACTACAGCAGGGCCTGGATACTACAGCAGGGCCTGGATACTACAGCAGGGCCTGGATACTACAGCATGGCCTGGATACTACATCAGGGCCTGGATACTACATCAGAGCCTGGATACTACAGCATGGCCTGGATACTACATCAGAGCCTGGATACTACATCAGAGCCTGGATACTACAGCATGGCCTGGATACTACATCAGAGCCTGGATACTACAACAGGGCCTGGATACTACATCAGAGCCTAGATACTACATCAGAGCCTGGATACTACATCAGAGCCTGGATACTACAGCAGGGCCTGGATACTACAGCATGGCCTGGATACTATATCAGAGCCTGGATACTACAGCATGGCCTGGATACTACATCAGAGCCTGGATACTACATCAGAGCCTGGATACTACAGCATGGCCTGGATACTACATCAGAGCCTGGATACTACAACAGGGCCTGGATACTACATCAGAGCCTAGATACTACATCAGAGTTGGATACTACATCAGAGCCTGGATACTACAGCAGGGCCTGGATACTACATCAGAGCCTGGATACTACAGCATGGCCTGGACACTACAGCAGGGCCTGGATACTACAGCAGGGCCTGGATACTACAGCAGGGCCTGGATACTACATCAGGGCCTGGATACTACAGCATGGCCTGGACACTACAGCAGGGCCTGGATACTACATCAGGGCCTGGATACTACAGCAGGGCCTGGATACTACAGCAGGGCCTGGATACTACATCAGAGCCTCGATACTACATCAGAGCCTGGATACTACAGCATGGCCTGGATACTACATCAGAGCCTGGATACTACAACAGGGCCTGGATACTACATCAGAGCCTAGATACTACATCAGAGCCTGGATACTACATCAGAGCCTGGATACTACAGCAGGGCCTGGATACTACATCAGAGCCTGGATACTACAGCATGGCCTGGACACTACAGCAGGGCCTGGATACTACATCAGGGCCTGGATACTACATCAGAGCCTGGATACTACATCAGAGCCTGGATACTACAGCAGGTCCTGGATACTACATCAGAGCCTGGATACTACAGCATGGCCTGGACACTACAGCAGGGCCTGGATACTACATCAGGGCCTGGATACTACAGCAGGGCCTGGATACTACAGCAGGGCCTGGATATTACATCAGGGCCTGGATACTACAGCAGGGCCTGGACACTACAGCAGGGCCTGGATACTACATCAGGGCCTGGATAATACAGCAGGGCCTGCATACTACAGCAGGGCCTCGATACTACATCAGGGCCTGGATACTACAGTAGGGCCTGGACACTACAGCAGGGCCTGGATACTACAGCAGGGCCTGGATACTACAGCAGGGCCTGGATACTACATCAGGGCCTGGATACTACAGCAGGGCCTGGATACTACAGCAGGGCCTGGATACTACATCAGGGCCTGGATACTACAGCAGGGCCTGCATACTACAGCAGGGCCTCGATACTACATCAGGGCCTGGATACTACAGCATGGCCTGGACACTACAGCAGGGCCTGGATACTACATCAGGGCCTGGATACTACAGCAGGGCCTGGATACTACAGCAGGGCCTGGATACTACATCAGAGCCTCGATACTACATCAGAGCCTGGATACTACAGCATGGCCTGGATACTACATCAGAGCCTGGATACTACAACAGGGCCTGGATACTACATCAGAGCCTAGATACTACATCAGAGCCTGGATACTACATCAGAGCCTGGATACTACAGCAGGGCCTGGATACTACATCAGAGCCTGGATACTACAGCATGGCCTGGACACTACAGCAGGGCCTGGATACTACATCAGGGCCTGGATACTACATCAGAGCCTGGATACTACATCAGAGCCTGGATACTACAGCAGGTCCTGGATACTACATCAGAGCCTGGATACTACAGCATGGCCTGGACACTACAGCAGGGCCTGGATACTACATCAGGGCCTGGATACTACAGCAGGGCCTGGATACTACAGCAGGGCCTGGATATTACATCAGGGCCTGGATACTACAGCAGGGCCTGGACACTACAGCAGGGCCTGGATACTACATCAGGGCCTGGATAATACAGCAGGGCCTGCATACTACAGCAGGGCCTCGATACTACATCAGGGCCTGGATACTACAGTAGGGCCTGGACACTACAGCAGGGCCTGGATACTACAGCAGGGCCTGGATACTACAGCAGGGCCTGGATACTACATCAGGGCCTGGATACTACAGCAGGGCCTGGATACTACAGCAGGGCCTGGATACTACATCAGGGCCTGGATACTACAGCAGGGCCTGCATACTACAGCAGGGCCTCGATACTACATCAGGGCCTGGATACTACAGTAGGGCCTGGACACTACAGCAGGGCCTGGATACTACAGCAGGGCCTGGATACTACAGCAGGGCCTGGATACTACATCAGGGCCTGGATACTACAGCAGGGCCTGGATACTACAGCAGGGCCTGGATACTACATCAGGGCCTGGATACTACAGCAGGGCCTGGACACTACAGCAGGGCCTGGATACTACATCAGGAACTGGATACTACAGCATGGCCTGGATACTACAGCATGGCCTGGATACTACATCAGAACCTGGATACTACATCAGAGCCTGGATACTACAGCATGGCCTGGATACTACAGCATGGCCTGGATACTACAACAGGGCCTGGATACTACATCAGAGCCTAGATACTACATCAGAGCCTGGATACTACATCAGAGCCTGGATACTACAGCAGGGCCTGGATACTACAGCATGGCCTGGATACTACATCAGAGCCTGGATACTACAACAGGGCCTGGATACTACATCAGAGCCTAGATACTACATCAGAGTTGGATACTACATCAGAGCCTGGATACTACAGCAGGGCCTGGATACTACATCAGAGCCTGGATACTACAGCATGGCCTGGACACTACAGCAGGGCCTGGATACTACAGCAGGGCCTGGATACTACAGCAGGGCCTGGATACTACATCAGGGCCTGGATACTACAGCATGGCCTGGACACTACAGCAGGGCCTGGATACTACATCAGGGCCTGGATACTACAGCAGGGCCTGGATACTACAGCAGGGCCTGGATACTACATCAGAGCCTCGATACTACATCAGAGCCTGGATACTACAGCATGGCCTGGATACTACATCAGAGCCTGGATACTACAACAGGGCCTGGATACTACATCAGAGCCTAGATACTACATCAGAGCCTGGATACTACATCAGAGCCTGGATACTACAGCAGGGCCTGGATACTACATCAGAGCCTGGATACTACAGCATGGCCTGGACACTACAGCAGGGCCTGGATACTACATCAGGGCCTGGATACTACATCAGAGCCTGGATACTACATCAGAGCCTGGATACTACAGCAGGTCCTGGATACTACATCAGAGCCTGGATACTACAGCATGGCCTGGACACTACAGCAGGGCCTGGATACTACATCAGGGCCTGGATACTACAGCAGGGCCTGGATACTACAGCAGGGCCTGGATATTACATCAGGGCCTGGATACTACAGCAGGGCCTGGACACTACAGCAGGGCCTGGATACTACATCAGGGCCTGGATACTACAGCAGGGCCTGCATACTACAGCAGGGCCTCGATACTACATCAGGGCCTGGATACTACAGTAGGGCCTGGACACTACAGCAGGGCCTGGATACTACAGCAGGGCCTGGATACTACAGCAGGGCCTGGATACTACATCAGGGCCTGGATACTACAGCAGGGCCTGGATACTACAGCAGGGCCTCGATACTACATCAGGGCCTGCATACTACAGTTGGGCCTGGATACTACATCAGGGCCTGGATACTACATCAGGGCCTGGATACTACAGCATGGCCTGGATACTACAGCAGGGCCTCGATACTACATCAGGGCCTGGATACTACAGCAGGGCCTGGACACTACAGCAGGGCCTGGATACTACATCAGGGCCTGGATACTACAGCAGGGCCTGGATACTACAGCAGTGCCTCGATACTACATCAGGGCCTGGATACTACAGTAGGGCCTGGACACTACAGCAGGGCCTGGATACTACAGCATGGCCTGGATACTACACCAGGGCCTGGACACTACAGCAGGGCCTGGATACTACATCAGAGCCTGGATACTACAGCAGGGCCTGGATACTACAGCAGGGCCTAGACACTACAGCAGGGCCTGGATACTACATCAGAGCCTGGATACTACATCAGAGCCTGGATACTACATCAGAGCCACGTTACACACATCCAGCCTCACCAGACACACACTCTATGGAGAGATGGACACACAGATCTCATCAGAGAGAATGGTAGAGTGAGAGAGAATGAGAGAGATAGAGGGGGGAGAGAGAGATAAAGAGGGGGTGAGAAAGAGAGCGAGATAGAGGGTAGAGGGGAGAGAGAGTGGGAGGGGAGAGAAAGAGCGAGAGATGGAAGGGATGAAGGGAGAGTAAGCCAGATCAACTTTGAGGGGATGGAGAACAGATGGAGGTAAGGACAGGGTATGACAGGGGCAGAGAGAGAGAGAGAGAGAAGAGTGAGAGAAAGTGAGGGCCTAAGATGCTAGGCTATCGACTGGCCTCGGTACCTCACTTCTGATCAAACACTTCCAGAACCTGTCAGAAAAAGGAGAGATGGAGAGATGAGGGATGGAGTGAGGGAGGGAGGGAGAGAGGCCTAGCTCACCTTCAAACACTAGAGGAAAAGAAGAGGATAAATACCAATAAGGCAAAACAACACTGACTGACAGAAACAGAGAAGTGGAGAGAGATGGAGAGAGAGGGGGGATGGAGGGAGAGAGAGGGGGGGTGGAGAGAGAGAGAGGGGGGGTGGAGGGAGAGAGAGGGGGGATGGAGAGAGAGGGGGGGTGGAGGGAGAGAGAGGGGGGTGGAGGGAGAGAGAGGGGGGGGTGGAGGGAGAGAGAAGGGGGGTGGAGGGAGAGAGAAGGGGGGTGGAGGGAGAGAGAGGGGGGGTGGAGGGAGAGGGAGGGTGGAGAGAGAGGGGGGATGCAGAGAGAGAGAGGGGGGATGGAGAGAGAGGGGGGGTGGAGGGAGAGAGAGGGGGGTGAAGGGAGAGAGAGGGGGGGGTGGAGGGAGAGAGAAGGGGGGTGGAGGGAGAGAGAGGGGGGGTGGAGGGAGAGGGGGGGTGGAGGGAGAGAGAAGGGGATGGAGAGAGAGAGAGGGATGGAAGGAAAGAGAGGGGGATGGAGAGAGAGAGAGGGGGGTGGAGGAGAGAGAGGGGGTGGAGGGGGGGAGGGAGAGAGAGGGGGGGTGGAGGGAGAGAGAAGGGGATGGAGAGAGAGAGAGAGAGGGGGGATGGAGAGAGAGGGGGGGTGGAGGGAGAGAGAGGGGGGTGGAGAGAGAAGGGGGTGGAGGGAGAGAGAGGGGGGGTGGAGGGAGAGAGAATGGGATGGAGAGAGAGAGGGGGGATGGAGAGAGAGGGGGGGTGGAGGGAGAGAGAGGGGGGGTGGAGGGAGAGAGAAGGGGATGGAGAGAGAGAGGGGGGATGGAGAGAGAGGGGGGTGGAGGGAGAGAGAAGGGGATGGAGAGAGAGAGAGAGAGAGGGATGGAGGGAAAGAGAGGGGGATGGAGAGAGAGAGGGGGGTGGAGGGAGGGAAAAGAGTGTGAAAGGAAGAGAGGAAAGCAGTCCTGAGTGACGGAAGGAGAGTGGCAGGTCTGGGGGCCATTGTTAGTCTCCTTCCCTTCTCCATCCCTCCATCTCTCCGTCCATCTGGTCGGCACATTTTCTCTGCTGCCTTCTCCATCTCTCTCTCTAAACCGAGGTGATTTTGATTGATCTTGTGTAATAATGCCTAAGAACTGATTTTTGGTCTCACCCTTGAAGTCCATTTCACCACAAGGTAAAACCTCACTTATTTTTCATCTAAGAACTACCGCTAATTCAACAAACGTTGGAGTTCATTTACACTCTATCCAGATCCAGCACTCTGAAACTCTAAGGGACGGTGTAGGTTGTCATCTGGACTTATTTTGTCATTGGCAAATGACTTATAGATCCTTCGCCTATCTGTTTGTCTATTAGACCCAGTCAGTCAGCTAACTCCTCTCCTCAAGCCTCAGCCACGGTGGGTAGGTAAGATGCCTGGGAAGGTTTTCCCTGCCTACCGTGCACCCTGCCTGGGCCCTGAGAGGTTATCACCCCAAGGACCAAGCAGGCAGGCAGGCATGCAGGCAGACAGACAGTCTAGCAGACAGACAGACAGACAGACAGACAGACAGACAGACAGACAGACAGACAGACAGACAGACAGACAGACAGACAGACAGACAGACAGACAGACAGACAGACAGACAGACAGACAGTCTGGCAGACAAACAGACAGGCAGAAATGACATCTGGGATTCGCAGGATCATTTCTCCTGGCTATTCAGATGCCCATGGTAAGTCTGAGGCACTGACTGGGGGTATGTATGGACTTTGTTTTGACCTCAACACTCACTGGTCTTACTCCTCATTTCTAGAATACACTCCCTCTCTTCCTGAGACCAGCCTACTGCATCTTTGTTCTCTCACCCCTGGCCTAAATCCACCCAGATTACACTAAACCACATGTACCTGCTTTATCAAATGATCGAGGGCCTTCCAACCAGATATCCCCATGCTGGTGTTGTTAGTGATGCCAAAAGGAGTTACAGATTCATAATACAAAATCCTATCCAGCAAGGAGGATGCTCCGTGGAAGAAAGAAGAGAGGGAGCCAGGTTTCAATTCAACAGCAACATAGTAATGGAGTTCCCAATTCCTTTGATGAGAGTCACATCCAATGCACAGGGACAGATGAATACAAAGCCCAAATGGAAAGTAAAAAACAAAAACATTTTTGCACATAAAACTCATTTTCCTGTACCTCTGCAGTCGGAAGATTGATGAAATCAAAGCTCAGTGATTTCAGTATGACTTCCAGATCCTCGCAGGAGCGGTGGTCTAGTTGCTCACCTGAGTAGAGAAAACAATCAAACAGAAGATAATTGGGACTGTTTGCTAACAGTCAGATTGCCAAGTCCCCACTCCCCACTCAGGAATCAATGTTATTTTGTGATTTAAAATGTAGGAAACTCAGTGAGGCTGGAGCACAGGAAACAACTTTCCCTTACCCCTCCCACCTCTTTAGAAAAAGAAAATCATAATCTCTTTATCCTTGCAATTTTTTACTTTCTGAAATAAAGTTCTAAGCTCTGAGAGAAATAAAAAGGATGATGTGACTGGTAGCTAGTGCACACAGTGTGATGTGACAACTGAGTTAAAATGCGTAAAAACATTCTCTCTCGAACAAGATCACTTCCCCTGGCATCCCTCCTCCCCCTCCATCCCAGTCATGAATCAACGGGTGTCTGATTATTCAAGATCAGATTACTTTTAAACAAAGGCTAGAGAAACACTTTGATGGCCACAGCATCAGTCGGTCTCTATTAGATGCCCTAGCTCCTCCCCTTCTTCCTTCCCCTTATAAACTGTTATCTCCATGACCGCGAAGCAGAGGGAGCAAACAGCAAATCGCTGTCTCACAGCTCACAGTCACACACATCCTCATTTATTCATCATTAGCATAATCATATATATATAGTTTTTTACAATAATCACTTAACTGTACCACAGGAACAGGGGGAACCGAAGGAAGGGGGAACTAAAATCCCTTCTATGTTGGGGAAGATAACTAACGCAGTGTGATGTTATCATGTTATCAATACATGACAACAAAGCGATGGGAGAGAGAGAGAGATGACACTATGTTGGAATCACATAGCTCTCCTGTTTCACTCGTCAAATGGGGGCAGGGGTTCACCCCAAACGGAAGCTTCTCAGCATCAGAGTGGAACTCTCAATTATAAATTCAGTTCTACTGTTGCTGTAGATGCATGTAATAGTAAACCAATGGCCACTTAGAAATGATATTGATAATGTACTGCAATGTGATATCTGTAGGGCTACTAACTCTAGTGTTGTAATGTTATAATATTCTAATATTGCACTGTTGTAATGTAGTTTACAAAAGTTCCATCAGTAAGGCTGAATGGCTCGTCACTTTTACATTTATCTAGTAAGCACAATATAATTCACATCTCGTCCTATCTCACAGGCATAGCAGGTATTCATATGGTAGCGTTTATCATTCTATCTCATTAGCATAGCAGGTATTTATAGGGTTGTGTTTATTATTCTACCTCATTAGCATAGCAGGTATTTATAGGGTTGCGTTTATAATTATAGCTCATTAGCATAGCAGGTATTTATAGGGTTGTGTTTATAATTCTACCTCATTAGAATAGCAGGTATTCATATGTAGTGTTATTAATGTGACCTCATCAGCATAGCGCCACGTCTCTCCTCCTTCACTATTAGCAAGCGTGCGGAAAATCATTCACCTATTAACTTGAGCCTATGAGCTTGGCACACTAAGGCAATTCCACCATGCTTCCTGAATAACCTATGGGCTCACTCGTGCAATAATCACTTTCTAATCTTTCAACCAGTGGGCATAAATCTAAGGTAGTATTTATATGTCAACTCAACCCTTGTGTCTCTCACTTGCTGTTTAGCAGCAACAGTCTTCCAACGACCTTGCACCTCCCCACCACCACCATCTAAAGGCATCGGATCCCCGTTCTCCCTGCGTGGGGGGGGGTTAGATGTACAGCTGCCCAACATAGGGCAACCTGTCATC
>NW_028158116.1:0-20000 GCF_964263955.1 Coregonus lavaretus
CTGGAGGTGGGTACTGGGTCTGGTCTGGTCTGGTCTGGTGTTGTCTACTGATGTTCTGATGTTTTAAATGTTATCTAACAAACCTATTTTTTTTAAAGTTGGATTTTTTACATAATTTCTTAATTTAAGGCAGCAATATAAAAAATATACTGATAAAGCCTTGTTAAAAATCCACATGAACGTGTGTGGCAGTAGAGAGGCCTGTCTCTCCTCTCCTGCCTGTCTGTAAAGTGTTTGTTTTTCTCATATACATCTCAGTGCGGCCTGTGTACCGGCTGCAGTCCTCTCTGGATCAGGACTCTCTGAAGGTGTTGCAGCACGTTGAGAAACAGCTGGCTAATTTCCACCCAGCCAAGCCCCAGAGCCACGACTGTAAGCCCTACAGACAGACAGACAGACAGACAGACAGACAGACAGACAGACAGACAGACAGACAGACAGACAGACAGACAGACAGACAGACAGACAGACAGACAGACAGACAGACAGACAGACAGACAGACAGACAGACAGACAGACAGACAGACAGACAGACAGACAGACAGACAGACAGACAGACAGACAGACAGACAGACAGACAGACAGACAGGACAGACAGACAGACAGACAGACAGACAGACAGACAGACAGACAGACAGACAGACAGACAGACAGACAGACAGACAGACAGACAGACAGACAGACAGACAGACAGACAGACAGACAGACAGACAGACAGACAGACAGACAGACAGACAGACAGACAGACAGACAGACAGACAGACAGACAGACAGACAGACAGACAGACAGACAGACAGACAGACAGACAGACAGACAGACAGACAGACAGACAGACAGACAACAGACAGACAGACAGACAGACAGACAGACAGACAGACAGACAGACAGACAGACAGACAGACAGACAGACAGACAGACAGACAGACAGACAGACAGACAGACAGACAGACAGACAGACAGACAGACAGACAGACAGACAGACAGACAGACAGACAGACAGACAGACAGACAGACAGACAGACAGACAGACAGACAGACAGACAGACAGACAGACAGACAGACAGACAGACAGACAGACAGACAGACAGACAGACAGACAGACAGACAGACAGACAGACAGACAGACAGACAGACAGACAGACAGACAGGACAGACAGACAGACAGACAGACAGACAGACAGACAGACAGACAGACAGACAGACAGACAGACAGACAGACAGACAGACAGACAGACAGACAGACAGACAGACAGACAGACAGACAGACAGACAGACAGACAGACAGACAGACAGACAGACAGACAGACAGACAGACAGACAGACAGACAGACAGACAGACAGACAGACAGACAGACAGACAGACAGACAGACAGACAGACAGACAGACAGACAGACAGACAGACAGACAGACAGACAGACAGACAGACAGTAGACTCAGCCTGCACCCTATCCTCTACTCTGTCTGAAATCAACTTCTGCATGTGTCATGACTGTAAGCCCTAACCAGACAGACAGATAGATAGTTACCCTACCCTGTGTAGACTCAGCATGACTGTAAGCCCTAACCAGACAGACAGATAGATAGTTACCCTACCCTGTGTAGACTCAGCATGACTGTAAGCCCTAACCAGACAGACAGATAGATAGTTACCCTACCCTGTGTAGACTCAGCATGACTGTAAGCCCTAACCAGACAGACAGATAGATAGTTACCCTACCCTGTGTAGACTCAGCATGACTGTAAGCCCTAACCAGACAGACAGATAGATAGTTACCCTACCCTGTGTAGACTCAGCATGACTGTAAGCCCTAACCAGACAGACAGATAGATAGTTACCCTACCCTGTGTAGACTCAGCATGACTGTAAGCCCTAACCAGACAGACAGATAGATAGTTACCCTACCCTGTGTAGACTCAGCATGACTGTAAGCCTAACCAGACAAACAGATAGATAGTTACCCTACCCTGTGTAGACTCAGCATGACTTATAATCTACTACACTCTGTCTGACATCCTCTGTGAAATCAACCTGACTCATGACTGTAAGCCCTACAGACAGACAAGCCTGTGTAGGACAGAGTCAACATGCTTTATATACTCCAGCTATAATCTGTGTGAAATCCATTCTGAAATAACCTCTGCTACGCACTACTCTCTGAAATCCACCTCAGCATGTGCATGTCTCTTCCTACTTCATAAAGACAACACACCTGATTGGTCCTACTTCATAAAGACACGCCTGAATCTTCCTACTTCATAAAGACACACCTGATTCGTCCTACTTCATAAAGACAACACACCTGATTGGTCCTACTTCATAAAGACAAACACCTGATTCGTCCTACTTCATAAAGACCCACATGATTCGTCCTACTTCATAAAGACAAACACCTGATTCGTCCTACTTCATAAAGACCCACATGATTCTTCCTACTTCATAAAGACACACACCTGATTCTTCCTACTTCATAAAGACACACACCTGATTCTTCCTACTTCATAAAGACAACACACCTGATTCGTCCTACTTCATAAAGACACACACCTGATTCTTCCTACTTCATAAAGACAACACACCTGATTCTTCCTACTTCATAAAGACAACACACCTGATTCGTCCTACTTCATAAAGACACACACCTGATTCGTCCTACTTCATAAAGACACACACCTGATTCTTCCTACTTCATAAAGACAACACACCTGATTCGTCCTACTTCATAAAGACAACACACCTGATTCTTCCTACTTCATAAAGACAACACACCTGATTCGTCCTACTTCATAAAGACACACACCTGATTCTTCCTACTTCATAAAGACAAACACCTGATTCGTCCTACTTCATAAAGACAACACACCTGATTATTTCTCGTTTCGTGAGCCAGTCTCACACTATCCATACATCACCACCTTGTTGATCCTCATCTAATGATTCATTCCTTGAATTCCTCCAATCCTCATCAACTGCTGGTAGATTGTTTTCTTTCTCAGATTGGATGTGTTGGCCTTGGTGTCAAAGACAATCTGTAAAAGAAGACCTATTGTAATGTGGTTGTTAGTTTTAGAGGTTTTTAATCTAGAACAGCAGATGAACATCTTCCTCTCACTCTCTCTATGTTCTGTGCATGTTCACTGGATGTTTCATTCAACTGGCATCTTATCTTAGGCCTAGTCACTGTGATACTAGCACTGTGATTCATAGTATCACAAATACAAACATTTATTCATGTCTCCTCCCCCCTCCCCCTCCTCCCCCTCCTCCTCCTCCTCCTCCCCCTCTTCCTCCTCCTCCCCCTCCTCCTCACCTCTCCTCCTCCTCAGCATGCAGTGTCTCAGAGCTCAGTTCTCTCCATGAGATGGATACAGGGGGTTTCCGTCAGTCTTACCGTAAGATACAGGAGAAGGCCCTGCCAGCCATCCCTGACCACGACCGTGACCTTGAAGACATCCCTGAACGCCATCATCCCTCGTCCTCCTCTCAGACCCGTCGTTCCACACGCTACCAGCACCGCCGCAACCGCAGCATTGAGGAGGACCATCATCATAATAATAACAGCAGGTCGCCAGGAACAGGGGTTCAGACTGTGTGTGTGTGCCTTCATAGGGCCATGTGTATAATGTTCTGCATGTTCTAAGTTCCTAATGTGATGTTATGTCCAGGTGGAACCCTCGTTCGGAGCACCTGCAACGTAAGGCCTTCCTCCTGGGTGGGAAGACAGGCTCCCTGGATGAGCTGGAGGAGTTTGCCCAGTGCTACAGACAGAGAGGCCCCAGGGAGGAGCTCACCGTCAGGGACATCAGAGACACCGACCAGGAGTACGAGAGACTGGAGCTGCGGGAACGAGAAGGTGACCGGGATAGGGATCGAGATCGGGAATACTATCCGCCTTCTTACCGGGACAAGACGACGAAACGTGGTTACCGTGACAACAGTGATCGCGATGACCACGCAGAGACCTGGCGAGAACGAGATCGTCAAGAGGATCGTCATGGAGACCGACAACGCAGTCCGCCGCCCTCGCCCAGGAAGAGACGGGGCACGTGGGACAACGAGCTGGAGCAGCGCCCCCCTAAACCCCCCGCCCCTCCTCCCCCTCCTGGCCAGAGCCCCCGGGGGCGGGACTACGATGACGAACTCCTGAGCAACCTTTTGGAGCGCAAGACCAGACGGGGCGGGGCCAGTGACAGTAGGGGTGATAGGGGCAGGGGAGGGGGGCGGAGCGAAGAGGACACGCCCTCAGACACACCCTCAAAGGGTTCCAAGGGCTCTAAGAAGAGCAGCGGCGGTGGCAGTGAGCGTCACCATAGCCGTTGGCCTAGCAACAGAGAGGTGGAGTTGGTATTAGACTCAAGGGGAGAGGACTCTCTACCCCCGTACTGCCAGACTGCGTTAGAGCGGTTCAGAGCCGCTGAGCGCCCCTCCCCCTCCCCCCATTCCTCCCGCCCCTCCAACGGAGGCTCCACCCATAGCCACGCCCTTACCCTACAGCAGGAGAGCGGAGAGGAGCGGGACAAGCCCCGGAAAGTGGTGAGCTACATATAGGGTACACTCAGTATGGGTTAACTTCATCCACAGTAGAAATATACTAGAGAGATACTGTACTATAGTTGAGACTACTTATTTAGGGTAAAGATAACCCTATGCTCAAACAATACTGTAGCTGAGGCTGCTTAAAGGGATACTTCAGGACTTTGGCAATCAAGCCCTTTATCTACTTCTCCAGAGTCAGATTAACTTGTGGATACCATTTTTATGTCTCCGTGTGCAGTTTGAAGGAAGTTCCTAACTAGCTTTAGCGCAATTGCTGTACGTCTATGGTAACTGCTAGCATGCTAGTAGATACCATAGACTTCCAGTCATTGCGCTAACGCTAGTTAGCATTGGTTTGCAAAACTACCCCTAACTTCCTTCATACTGGATGCAGACATAAAATTGGTATCCATGAGTTCATCAGACTCTGGGGAAGTAGATAAAGGGCTTCATTGCCAACATCCCGAAGTACCCCTTTAAGGTAAGACAAGAGATAAGCTAATACCCATCTTTCTCAGGTATGGAGGCTCACCTTAACAGATATACTGTGACTCAGGTGAGAAAGGAATCAGTTTTAGAAGTTATTGCACCTGTGCCTCTTAGCCAGAGAATTAAGCATTATCATACCATTATAAGAAAAGCTGGAAACTATCGTCAAGATCTGAACCTGAACGACTTCACTTACCTTTTTTATCGTTCCATTCTGCAGATTTGTTTTACTTTTTCTTATTTCCTGTGTTTGTTTTTCTAATCTGATGCTTTACAACTGTTTTTTAATGGACTTTTATGGATGTAACTCAATTGATCTGTAATCAGTTACAATTAAAAGGCACAGGTGATTAGATATCAGATTTGTTCAACTTAACATCTTGACTACCACTACTACTACTTGGCTAATACCAGTGTTGTGTTCAGCCTTCTAACAGATGTTTTACCTCAGTTGAAATGGCAGAGCTAGGTGGAATCTCTTTGTAACCTTTGTGACCCCAACGTGACCCCAGAACCTGGCCTCACTTATCCTTCTTATTCTGCCTGCTTGCTGCCCCACTCCCAACTAACTAACAGAGCTTGGCTTGCTGCCCCACTCCCAACTAACTAACAGAGCTTGGCTTGCTGCCCCACTCCCAACTAACTAACAGATCTTGGCTTGCTGCCCCATTACCAACTAACTAACAGAGCTTGGCTTGCTGCCCCACTCCCAACTAACTAACAGAGCTTGGCTTGCTGCCCCACTCCCAACTAACTAACAGAGCTTGGCTTGCTGCCCCACTCCCAACTAACTAACAGAGCTTGGCTTGGCTTGCTGCCCCACTCCCAACTAACTAACAGAGCTTGGCTTGCTGCCCCACTCCCAACTAACTAACAGAGCTTGGCTTGGCTTGCTGCCCCACTCCCAACTAACTAACAGAGCTTGGCTTGCTGCCCCTCTACCAACTACCTAACAGAGCTTGGCTTGCTGCCCCACTCCCAACTAACTAACAGAGCTTGGCTTGCTGCCCCTCTACCAACTAACTAACAGAGCTTGGCTTGCTGCCCCACTCCCAACTAACTAACAGAGCTTGGCTTGCTGCCCCACTCCCAACTAACTAACAGAGCTTGGCTTGGCTTGCTGCCCCACTCCCAACTAACTAACAGAGCTTGGCTTGCTGCCCCACTCCCAACTAACTAACAGAGCTTGGCTTGGCTTGCTGCCCCTCTACCAACCAACTAACAGAGCTTGGCTTGCTGCCCCACTCCCAACTACCTAACAGAGCTTGGCTTGCTGCCCCTCTACCAACCAACTAACAGAGCTTGGCTGAGACGAGAGGGGTCTTTTCACTGCTACACTGGCCTAAATGAGCACAAAGCACAGCTTGCATTATGGCTTTACACTTTGCACACACGTGACTAACGTGAAGCTCTCCTTGCTGTTTTCTTTTAACAGAGCACTCTTCTTAGCAGAGACTCTCTCATAGTTTGATGCCTGGAGAGGACAGACACAGACACTGGGAAAGATACTGGGGATCATCCTCTACTTCCCATCACCCCATACTGGGGAGTAGAGAGGAGAGGTGCTCAGACCACACTGGGCAAGCAGAGAGCAGCATGGAGTGGTCAGTGACCTTGCATCCAGCAGCAGAGGGAACGGCTACCTCTGAGTGACAGGCAGTACATCCACTGGACTGACCATGGTACAGGACTTGGGATAGTCAGATCAGGCATCAGATATACATGGATCACCATGACCTTAGAAGAAGAGTAATGTTCAGAGCTGGGGCAAAGACCTCTGGATGCACAGGACACACAGCACTGTGTGTGAGTGAGTGAGTGAGTGTGTGTATTGGTGTGCGAAAGTGGTATGTGTGAGGGAAAAGTATAGTGCTTATTCCAGTCTGCTCTTTTGTGTGTGAGAGTGAATAGTTTCTCCATCTCCTTGTCCTCTCCATTGTATTGTTCTGTCTCACTGCCTCTCACTAACAACACACACTGAATGATGATGTCATCCCCGAGTTTCTGTCACTGCCACCTCTACACAGTGCACGCTCAGGGCATGCTCTTCTCTGTGACGTCGCTGAATGATGATGTCACTCTGGAGTTTCTATTCACCACCACCACCACCACTGCCCAGTCACGGTGGAAGGCTGACGTTGAGCCAACGTTTGGATTCCGTTGTGTGAATGGTGTGGATCCCCCATACCATTGTGTCTTTCAGTGCCATTGTAAAGCACCTCTTATTAACCCCATTGCTTGGCCTTGACTCTGTGGATAGAGGACACAGTGTTTCTTAATCATTGTGTTTGATACAATGATACAATATTGGTTATACCAAGTAAGTTCACTACTAACAGAGCCAGTGAGAGAAACTGGAACTTTATGGGCGGCAGGTAGCCTAGCGGTTAACAGCGTTGGGCCAGTAACCGAAAGGTCAGTGGTTCGAATTCCCGAGCCGACTAGGTGAAAAATATCTGTCTGTGCCCTTGAGCAAGGCACTTAACCCTAATTGCTCCTGTAAGTGGCTCTGGATAAGAGCGTCTGCTAAATGACTAAAATGTAAATGTACTGGGTTGTGATTATGCGCCATCTATCCTTTGAGGACTGTATTTGTTATGTAATAGTTTTATACCCAGGTTATCAACTCTGCCTGTCTGGGTGTTAAGTCATGGTGTGATTACAGTGCAGTAAATGACTGTGCCAGTGTAACAGCAAGCACTTGTGGGTACGTCTGTGTGTGTTTTAGATAAGATAACGAAGGTGTGTGTAGGAGCCAATCATGTTTGCTAATACTGTGTATTTAGTTGTATTTTATTTTGATTCATTCAGTACTTTTCTTATCAACGTTGTGTAAACCGCTAAACACACAACTTCATCTTCCACTCATTAGCACACACACACACACACACACACACACACACAAACACACACACACGCACACATTTACTGTCAACTTACCACAGCTTTCTCTTTCTTATGCCTGTAAAACCTGTAGCAGGATTCGTTACAGTCATTAATGTTTAGTGTTGTTTTTTTCCCCAGTTCTTTCATTGTATTGTTCATTGCTTTTGTGCTTTTCTATGTTATTGTATTTCTATGCTTGTTCTATGTCATTGTGTTCCTGTGTTACATTTATCTGTGTGTGTCTGATGATAGCAGCCCCGCTCCCTGTCTGTCAATGAGACGTTGTTTCACAGCCCCGCTCCCTGTCTGTCAATGAGACGTTGTTTCACTGAGTATAAGTCATAGGCAACAGGCAACAATGGCTTTGTTTATTATGATCATTACGTACTGACTGTTACTCTAAGAGATCTGGTAATCACACACACACACACACACACACACACACACACACAAAACAGACCGTATCTTGGGAAGTGCATGTTGGTGAACACTAAACACACACTTTAGTTGTATTTCTCCTTTAGGTTACCTTGTTAAAATAACTTGTTCCATAACTGGGGCTTTTTGCAATAACACCTGCCGTCCATTCCAAACCATTTTCGAATGAACTATTTATTATTTAACTCCAGAGATGCAGTCTAACCACAGCATTTACCTCAAACACTGTTGACCAGACAGCTTCAATCTCATTCAATAAAGTCAACTTAATCTACACATCTCTTCTTCACTGTCCTTCATTCAGTTTGTAAGGACCTTTTGTCACCCTTTAAGTGCTATGTCTTTATGTTAGTAAAGTATGTCTTATAAACTATTGTAGCAAAGTATGTCTTATCAACTGTGGTAGGTCTTATAAACAATTTGTGAAGAAACAATGTAGTTATTATGAAGACTATATGAATGCTCTATAAAGTCTTAATATAAGTGGGTCTGAGGCGCTGGCCGGACTCATGATGTGGCTTGGGGTTGGGAGGTTGGGGAGGGGCTGACTGCTCAGCTCAGGGTTGTATGTGAGGAATGTGGTTGAGTAACTCCTTCCTAGGCCTGAGAGCCTCAGAGCTTACACACACACTAGCCTGAGGGTAGTGATGACATCACTTCTCTGAGAAGATAACAACTCTGTCAGCTAGATAACAACAACTCTGTCAGCTAGATAACAACAACTCTGTCAGCTAGATAACAACAACTCTGTCAGCTAGATAACAACAACTCTGTCAGCTAGATAACAACAACTCTGTCAGCTAGATAACAACAACTCTGTCAGCTAGATAGCAACAACTCTGTCAGCTAGATAACAACAACTCTGTCAGCTAGATAACAACAACTCTGTCAGCTAGATAACAACAACTCTGTCAGCTAGATAACAACAACTCTGTCAGCTAGATAACAACAACTCTGTCAGCTAGATAACAACAACTCTGTCAGCTAGATAACAACAACTCTGTCAGCTAGATAACAACAACTCTGTCAGCTAGATAACAACAACTCTGTCAGCTAGATAACAACAACTCTGTCAGCTAGATAGCAACAACTCTGTCAGCTAGATAGCAACAACTCTGTCAGCTAGATAACAACAACTCTGTCAGCTAGATAACAACAACTCTGTCAGCTAGATAACAACAACTCTGTCAGCTAGATAACAACAACTCTGTCAGCTAGATAACAACAACTATGTCAGCTAGATAACAACAACTCTGTCAGCTAGATAGCAACAACTCTGTCAGCTAGATAACAACAACTCTGTCAGCTAGATAACAACAACTCTGTCAGCTAGATAACAACAACTCTGTCAGCTAGATAACAACAACTCTGTCAGCTAGATAGCAACAACTCTGTCAGCTAGATAACAACAACTCTGTCAGCTAGATAACAACAACTATGTCAGCTAGATAACAACAACTATGTCAGCTAGATAACAACAACTCTGTCAGCTAGATAACAACAACTCTGTCAGCTAGATAACAACAACTCTGTCAGCTAGATAACAACTCTCTGCTATCCACTATAGGGCCTACTGTTGTACACTATATGACATACAAGAAGTCTTCAAGACGTAAAGACGTAAACTTCAGTTTAGCTCCGTGTTGTCACACCCGTAGCACACAAGGGGTCTGGTTCCCGGACACAGAAGCAGCATGCTTTTAGTCTAGGACTAAGCACAAACTGGTTCCGGGAAACTGGCCCAAGAAGTCAAACCGCTTCAGACGTTTTATTGCCATTACAAATAATAACATCTGGTCCATATTGGAAACCCGGGGACAGGATACAACTGAGGACTGAGTAGGAAAGGTAGAGCAGCTGTTGTCATCCTCTGTGGATGAGAGTACAATAGCAGGAAACCACTGGAGGTAAGGCTGGGCATGTGCAGAGTAGAGTGGGTGTGCTAATGGGAGAGAAACAATCTGTTAAGGAATTCCTAGTTCCACATACCTTACCTACAGAGACAGAGACACAGACGTGTGCAAGCATGCACACACAAAAACACACACACAAACACACGGATCAACCGAACGTCAAATGGCTGACGTTCAAAGGAGACGAGCCCCGCTTGGCCGAGGCTCCTCATGTCAAGTGAAGAAATTCAATGAAGCGACACACTCACACACTCTTCCATTTGTGGTCAGTGTCTATGAGTACTACCATGTGCTGTAGTGAAAGTGGTTGGTTGGCCTGGGTGAGAGACTGGGGGTGCCTCCCAAATGGAACCCTATTCCCTATTTAGTGCACTACTTTTGACCAGGGCAAACAGCACCCTATTCCCTTCATAGTAAACTATTTTTGACCAGAGCCCAAAAAGTAGTGCACTACATAGGGAATATAGGATGCCATTTTGGAGGCACCTTGGCTCCGCCCTGAGACCTGTTGTCTCCTCAGAGTTGAACAAGTAGCATGTCGGTTGCCAGCTGGGGGGGATCATCAGGCCGCTGGCTCTGCCCTGAGACCTGTTGTCTCCTCAGAGTTGAACAAGCAGCCTGTCGGTTGCCAGCTGGGGGGGATCATCAGGCCGCTGGCTCTGCCCTGAGACCTGTTGTCTCCTCAGAGTTGAACAAGCAGCCTGTTGGTCGCCAGCTGGGGGGGGACAGCTGGCTCTGCCCTGAGACCTGTTGTCTCCTCAGAGTTGAACAAGCAGCCTGTCGGTTGCCAGCTGGGGGGGATCATCAGGCCGCTGGCTCTACCCTGAGACCTGTTGTCTCCTCAGAGTTGAACAAGCAGCCTGTTGGTCGCCAGCTGCGGGGGACCGCTGGCTCTGCCCTGAGACCTGTTAGCCCCAGGCCTGTGGGGCTCTATGGGCTTTACATTCACATGGTAATGTTCTGGGGCTGCAGGCTTTGTCCATTGGGAAACTGTGTTCACAGGGCTCTAAAACACTGCTAAGAGGTCTACACAAGACAGTGCCAAATAAGACACAAAACAGAGGGGGAGAGATGGGGGGGGGGGGATTATGGGAATGGGATTATTTCAATGAAATTAATCAACTAGTATTATAGTGTGGACTGAATTGATTCCCACCCTGGTCTAAAACCGTCACAAAGTCAGCAACGTTTGTGTAAGCATAGGGCCTAGGCTACTGGTGACATCCAGTGGTTTCATACTAGACTTACAGTCCCCTGGATCACTTCACCTGTTGTAGGCTAGTGAATTTGCCTTTTAAAATTAAATTCATCTAACATTAAAAATGACTGTTTTGAATGAATGTATTCAAAATGAAGTAAAACATTTCACTGTAGGCTAATTATTGCGTAACAATATCATGTGACAAAATAAGACCCCAAATTCACATAAAATAAGCAGAATATTAATAGATGTATTAAAGTAATTATGTAAATATCGAATCATTAACATATTACCGATTTACCGTTGCTTTCATTCTGTATTCTCATAGCGGCATTTTAATTCAAACTGTGCCCATTCTGCGGTAGGAAGCACCTGTCTACGTCACATACAGCACCTGTTTCGGGGTGGGGTCTGTCTGTCTCCACAGGCATCAAACCAAATTCCTGAAAGGTGTCGGACAAGGAAGGAGCTATCTTTAAGTCAAGCCACAAGGAGGACAGACAGAACAATGAGGAGTCTGTTTCGGAGGATAATGTAGATATTTCTTTTGTTTTGTAGATAATTAATTGGACGAGATAATATTTATTAGTTTAATGGATCAATCATCAACGATGAGGGGGTTGATACTGGCCGCCATCGTTCTCTCTTCCCTACCGGCAGGTGAGTTTTTGTTGATGAAAATAGCAATTCATATTTGAATCGTTAAATGTTGTCAATTCGTCCTGTTCTTGCATTACAGCTTCTATATGGTGTTGATTTCATTTCCTACATTTTCCTTATTTAGTCGAGTCAAAAGTTGATGCTATTGTAATGAATCCATCCACAACCAAAACAGTTCCAGTGACTAGCCAGTTAGGCACGAGCCGGGGTATCGGTCACATGATGGACAGATACCTGATGAGTTTTCACCAATGACACGCACTGTAGTCCTATCAAGTTACAGATCCTTATCCCTATCTAGATTTAGCCCTACTCATCATGAAAATGCAATTCACCTTTTAGAGCAAAACTCCTGTTGGTTTGGCTCTAGCTGGGGGGACTCGGGAGACATGGAATGGGTGTTAGTTATGCTGACATTTCACTTCAATTGTTGTAATTATTATTATTATTATAATTATGGAGGGCATACAAGGACATTGACATAGAGCTAGACAGTTACAAGAGTAGCCTGACTAGCCTAAATGGCAACCTGGTCTCAGAACATTTCGTATTATTCTGTATGTAAACCAAGACACTCCATTTAGTGTGATATATTATGTTTGGTATAGTTACATAAGACTGAGTGTTACTTAAGGCAAAAACGAAAGTAGGGTGGTTGGTTGGGGTAGATGAGTTGGCGTATAACGCAAAGGTCTAACTCTAGCAACCCAAAGGTTACTATTCATCACTACCAATTAGCGTTTTAGCTAATTAGGAACTTTTCAACTACTTGCTACTTTGCATCTACTTAGCATGTTAACTAACCCTAACCTTAACCCTACACCTAACATTAACCATTTTAGCTAACCCTTCCCCTAACCCGTTAAGCTAACTCCTAAACTTAACCCTAACCCCTAGCCTAACATACTAAATGGAGCGTCTCGGATTTACATACAGAATAATACAAAATGCTTTGAGACCAGGTTGTAAATGGTGATCTATTGCCTATATGTCCCTCAACTCAACTATGGACCTCAAAGCCAGTTCCACTGCATTTTTCATTGTTCCCTTCTAATCAGGGAGTGATGTAGACCTGGAACATCAGGTGGGTGCAATTCATTATCAGGTAGAACAGAAAAACAGGGCAGGGCTCTCCAAAACTGTCCCTGGAGAGATACCGTCCTGTAGGTTATCGCTCCAACCGTAATCTAGCACACCTGATTCTAATAGTTAGCTGGTTGATAAGCTGAACCAGGTTAGTTACAACTGGGGTTGGAGCGAAAACATACAGGAGGGTAGCTCTCCAGGAACAGGGTTGGAGACTCTTTTGGTCGGGTAAGAGTTGAATACTCCTGACCTATACTGTAGAGCAGGGCTGCCCAACCCTCTTCCTGGAGATCTACTGTCCTGTAGGTTTCCAGTCCAACCCTAATTTAGCATATCTGATTCAGCTAGTTAAGGTCTTGTTGACTGTTCTAATCCCCGAGCCGACTAGGTGAAAAATCTGTCGATGTGCCCTTGAGCAAGGCACTTAACCCTAACTGCTCCTGTAAGTCGCTCTGGATAAGAGTGTCTGCTAAATGACTAAAATGTAAATGTTGAGCAGCTAATAAGTAGAATCAGGTGTGTTAAATTATGGTTGAACTGAAAACCCACAGGACGGTAGATCTCCAGGAAGAGGGTTGGACTGAAAACCCACAGGACGGTAGATCTCCAGGAAGAGGGTTGGGCAGCCCTGCTCTAGAGGTATTTTTACATTCAAAATGGAAGTTGGGTCTATTTGAATTGCTGTGTGACCAGTAGCATCAAACTGTTTCCTGTGGCTGGCAGTCTCTTTCTTTCAGTCACTAGTTTTTCTGGTTGAACCACTTTCAGCAGGGCTCTGTCACACACATGTACACATACTCTCTATAGAGCTCTGTCACACACATGTACACATACTCTCTATAGAGCTCTGTCACACACATGTACACATACACTATCTCAAATTCAATATGCTTTAACCCAATGAGTCCCACTGTAACGCCAGCGCATTTTGGACTTATAACCCCTTTAGTCACAGCTAGAGCAGTGTTTGTGAGACAAGGGCAGCCCGAATGGTTTGAGCTACAAACTATTAAAAGCTATCTATGAAAAGCTGAGACTCTCAGGAACACGCATGTGACATGTTTTGCTTTATGACGCTCAGAAGCTACAGAAGAGTCTTGAGAAGGTAAGTGGTTCTTCTACATAGATCCTAGGAAATCCCAGGACATAGTGTCTGTAATAAGCTCATATAGTTGCTGTCACAAACTCCAAACACTTGTCACTGACTAGTTGAATATTCATATCCCAGTGAGCAAACCATTTTTGTATTTACAGCATTCATATGAATTCATTTCATCAGGTTTTTGCTTTGGCTGACCTTATTTTCTATTGATATTTGTCAATAAAACTCATAAATGCAACTGTTAAGGTCAAATTGTTTTGTGTTCTATGTGTAGCCCTGGTTGTCCTGAAAATAAAATGCTGAAACACTTCATTGTGAGACTAAACATAAAGGCTGGACATGCAGATACAGTTGAAGTCGGAAGTGTACAAACACTTAGGTTGGAGTCATTAAAACTTGGTTTTCAACCACTCCACAAATTTCTTGTTAACAAACTATAGATTTGGCAAGTCTGTTAGGACATCTACTTTGTGCATGACACAAGTAATTCTTCCAACAATTGTTTACAGACAGATTATTTCACAAAATAATTCACTGTATCACAATTCCAGTGGGTCAGAAGTTTACATACACAAAGTTGACTGTGCCTTTTAAACAGCTAGAAAATTCTAGAAAATGATGTCATGGCTTTAGAAGCTTTTGATAGGCTAATTGACATCATTTGAGTCAATTGGAGGTGTACCTGTGAATGTATTTCAAGGCCTACCTTCAAACTCAGTGCCTCTTTTGCTTGACATCATGAGAAAATCAAAAGAAATCAGCCAAGACCTCAGAAAAAGTAAATGGTAGACCTCCACAAGTCTGGTTCATCCTTGGGAGCAATTTCCAAACGCCTGAAGGTACCACGTTCATCTGTACAAACAATAGTACGCAAGTATAAACACCATGGGACCACGCAGCCGTCATACCGCTCATCTCCTAGAGATGAACGTACTTTGGTGCGAATCAATCCCAGAACAACAGCAAAGGACCTTGTGAAGATGCTGGAGGAAACGGGTACAAAGGTATCTATATCCACAGTAAAACGAGTCCTATATCGACATAACCTGAAAGGCCGCTCAGCAAGGAAGAAGCCACTGCTTCGTTATGTTTGGAGGAAAAAGGGGGACGCTTGCAAGCCGACGAACACTATCCCAACCGTGAAGCACGGGGGTGGCAGCATCATGCTGTGGGGGTGCTTTGCTGCAGGAGGGACTGGTACACTTCACAAAATAGATGGCATCATGAGGAAGGAAAATGATGTGGATATATATTGAAGCAACATCTCAAGACATCAGTCAGAAAGTTAAAGTTTGGTCACAAATGGGTCTTCCAAATGGACAATGACCCCAAGCATACTTCCAAAGTTGTGGCAAAATGGCTTAAGGACAACAAAGTCAAGGTATTGGAGTGGCCATCACAAAGCCCTGACCTCAATCCTATAGAAAATGTGTGGGCAGAACTGAAAAAGCGTGTGCGAGCAAGGAGGCCTACAAACCTGACTCAGTTACACCAGCTCTGTCAGGAGGAATGGGCCAAAATTCACCCAACTTATTGTGGGAAGCTTGTGGAAGGCTAACCGAAACGTTTGACCCAAGTTAAACAATTTAAAGGCAATGCTACCAAATACTAATTGAGTGTGTGTAAACTTCTGACCCACTGGGAATGTAATGAAATAAAAAAAAAGCTGAAATAAATAATTCTCTCTACTATTATTCTGACATTTCAGATTCTTAAAATAAAGTGGTGATCCTAACTGACCTAAGACAGGGAATTTTTACAAGGATTAAATGTCAGGAATTGTGAAACTGAGTTTAAATGTATTTGGCTAAAGTGTATGTAAACTTCCGACTTCAACTGTAAATGAAAGTCAGATAAATGAAAAGCCGATTTTTGCTGTGGTCTCGGGACTGATAGGGTTAATGGCATGAAAGACAAGGTCAATGTTGCCAAAGTGAGGTGATACACAACAATTATGAAAACAACCATGACAACAATAAGAACAGTAGCTATGATACAGATAATAATACTCTCTCTCATACACACACACACTAGGCCTGGGAATTACTAGAGACCTCACGATACGATATGTATTGTGATTTGATACTGTGATTTGATGTTCCAACATATTGCTCACTATATGTCTCCTGCAGAGAGACAAGTGAGAATGAGTTTTGATCAGTCATAGAAATAACAGTGCCGAAAACAAGTTGGCTCACTATTTAAAAATAAAATGGAGAACAAGCTATAGGATGAAAAATACTGGAGTTTTGGCGCAGGTACAGCCAACTAGCACTAGCTAGCACTACCTAGCACACAACTATTCACAATCAATAGGCCTACTTGGAGTCAGTATCGATTATAAATGTCCAAAATACTCTATCAATGTTTTATTTTTTATCAGTACACACACACACATTCCCACTTTCTCACACACACACACACACACACACACTGACATGTATTCTCTCCCACCAGAGGTGCAGAGTGTCCAGGTGACTGTTCCCCAGACAGAGAGGAGTACAGCTCTGTTTGCCTCGATCATCCTGAAGTGTGACTACTCAACCTCCGCTAACCAGCAGAATGTCCTGGTCACCTGGCAATACAAGTCCTTCTGCAAGGACCCCGTCCTGGAGTACTACTCCCAAGGTTAGTTATGGACCCTGTCCTGGAGTACTACTCCCAAGGTTAGTTATGGACCCTGTCCTGGAGTACTACTCCCAAGGTTAGTTATGGACCCTGTCCTGGAGTACTACTCCCAAGGTTAGTTCTGGACCCTGTCCTGGAGTACTACTCCCCAGGTTAGTTCTGGACCCTGTCCTGGAGTACTACTCCCCAGGTTAGTTCTGGACCCTGTCCTGGAGTACTACTCCCCAGGTTAGTTCTGGACCCTGTCCTGGAGTACTACTCCCCAGGTTAGTTCTGGACCCTGTCCTGGAGTACTACTCCCAAGGTTAGTTATGGACCCTGTCCTGGAGTACTACTCCCAAGGTTAGTTCTGGACCCTGTCCTGGAGTATTACTCCCAAGGTTACATTTACATTTACGTCATTTAGCAGACGCTCTTATCCAGAGCGACTTACAAATTGGTGCATTCACCCTATAGCCAGTGGGATAACCACTTTACAATATATATATATATACTTTTTTTATTTAGGTGGGGGGTAGAAGGATTACTTTATCCTATCCCAGGTATTCCTTAAAGAGGTGGGGTTTCAAATGTCTCCGGAAGGTGGTGAGTGACTCCGCTGTCCTGGCGTCGTGAGGGAGCTTGTTCCACCATTGGGGTGCCAGAGCAGCGAACAGTTTTGACTGGGCTGAGCGGGAACTATGCTTCCGCAGAGGAAGGGGAGCCAGCAGGCCAGAGGTGGATGAACGCAATGCCCTCGTTTGGGTGTAGGGACTGATCAGAGCCTGAAGGTACGGAGGTGCCGTTCCCCTCACAGCTCCATAGGCAAGCACCATGGTCTTGTAACAGATGCGAGCTTCAACTGGAAGCCAGTGGAGTGTGCGGAGGAGCGGGGTGACGTGAGAGAACTTGGGAAGGTTGAACACCAGACGGGCTGCGGCATTCTGGATGAGTTGTAGGGGTTTATTGGCACAGGCAGGGAGCCCAGCCAACAGCGAGTTGCAGTAATCCAGACGGGAGATGACAAGTGCCTGGATTAGGACCTGTGCCGCTTCCTGTGTAAGGCAGGGTCGTACTCTCCGAATGTTGTAGAGCATGAACCTGCAGGATCGGGTCACCGCCTTGATGTTAGCGGAGAACGACAGGGTGTTGTCCAGGGTCACGCCAAGGCTCTTCGCACTCTGGGAGGAGGACACAACGGAGTTGTCAACCGTGATGGCGAGATCATGGAACGGGCAGTCCATCCCCGGGAGGAAGAGCAGCTCCGTCTTGCCAAGGTTCAGCTTGAGGTGGTGATCCGTCATCCATACTGATATGTCTGCCAGACATGCAGAGATGCGATTCGCCACCTGGTTATCAGAAGGGGGAAAGGAGAAGATTAGTTGTGTATCGTCGGCGTAGCAATGATAGGAGAGGCCATGTGAGGATATGACAGAGCCAAGTGACTTGGTGTATAGCGAGAATAGGAGAGGGCCTAGAACTGAGCCCTGGGGGACACCAGTGGTGAGAGCACGTGGTGCGGAGACAGCTTCTCGCCACGCCACTTGGTAGGAGCGACCGGTCAGGTAGGACGCAATCCAAGAGTGAGCCGCGCCGGAGATGCCCAGCTCGGAGAGGGTGGAGAGGAGGATCTGATGGTTCACAGTATCAAAGGCAGCAGACAGGTCTAGAAGGACAAGAGCAGAGGAGAGAGAGTTAGCTTTAGCAGTGCGGAGAGCCTCCGTGACACAGAGAAGAGCAGTCTCAGTTGAATGACCAGTCCTGAAACCTGACTGGTTTGGATCAAGAAGGTCATTCTGAGAGAGATAGCAAGAGAGTTGGCTAAAGACAGCACGCTCAATAGTTTTGGAAAGAAAATAAAGAAGGGATACTGGTCTGTAGTTGTTGACATCAGAGGGATCGAGTGTTGGTTTTTTGAGAAGGGGTGCAACTCTCGCTCTCTTGAAGACGGAAGGGACATAGCCAGCGGTCAAGGATGAGTTGATCAGCGAGGTGAGGTAGGGGAGAAGGTCACCGGAGATGGTCTGGAGAAGAGAGGAGGGGATGGGGTCAAGCGGGCAGGTTGTTGGGCGGCCTGCAGTCACAAGTCGCGAGATTTTATCTGGAGAGAGAGGGGAGAAAGAAGTCAAAGCATAGGGTAGGGCAGTGTGAGCAGGTCCAGCAGTGTCATTAGACTTAACAAACGAGGATCGGATGTCGTCAACCTTCTTTTCAAAGTGGTTGACGAAGTCATCCACAGAGAGGGAGGGAGGGGGGGGGGGGGGGGGAGGAGGATTCAGCAGGGAGGAGAATGTGGCAAAGAGCTTCCTAGGGTTAGAGGCAGATGCTTGGAATTTAGAGTGGTAGAAAGTGGCCTTAGCAGCAGAAACAGATGAAGAAAATGTAGAGAGGAGGGAGTGAAAAGATGCCAGGTCCGCAGGGAGTCTAGTTTTCTTCCATTTCCGCTCAGCTGCCCGGAGCTCTGTTCTGTGAGCTCGCAATGAGTCATCAAGCCACGGAGCTGGAGGGGAGGACCGAGCCGGCCGGGAGGATAGGGGACACAGAGAGTCAAAGGATGCAGAAAGGGAGGAGAGGAGGGTTGAGGAGGCAGAATCAGGAGATTGGAGGGAGAAGGATTGAGCAGAGGGAAGAGATGATAGGATGGAAGAGGAGAGAGTAGTGGGAGAGAGAGAGCGAAGGTTGCGGCGGCGCATTACCATCTGTGTAGGGGCAGAGTGAGTAGTGTTGGAGGAGAGCGAGAGAGAAAAGGATACAAAGTAGTGGTCGGAGACATGGAGGGGAGTTGCAGTGAGATTAGTAGAAGAGCAGCATCTAGTAAAGATGAGGTCAAGCGTATTGCCTGCCTTGTGAGTAGGGGGGGACGGTGAGAGGGTGAGGTCAAAAGAGGAGAGGAGTGGAAAGAAGGAGGCAAAGAGAAATGAGTCAAATGTAGACGTAGGGAGGTTGAAATCCCCCAAAACTGTGAGGGGTGAGCCATCCTCAGGAAAGGAACTTATCAAGGCGTCAAGCTCATTGATGAACTCTCCAAGGGAACCTGGAGGGCGATAGATGACAAGGATATTAAGCTTAAATGGGCTAGTGA
>NW_028158116.1:25000-50295 GCF_964263955.1 Coregonus lavaretus
ATTACAACAGCCCCCTCTGCTGGTTGAACGCTTTTAGAGCAGACACGTGCCCAATCTTGCCAATCTCTTGTGCAAACAAAAGCTGTGTGTGTGCACAGTACAGTAGTCAGCCAGCCAGCCAGTCAGTCAGTACAGTAGTCAGCCAGCCAGTCAGTTAGTACAGTAGTCAGCCAGCCAGTCAGTTAGTACAGTAGTCAGCCAGCCAGTCAGTTAGTACAGTAGTCAGCCAGCCAGTCAGTTAGTACAGTAGTCAGCCAGCCAGTCAGTCAGTACAGTAGTCAGCCAGCCAGTCAGTTAGTCCAGTATTCAGTCAGTCAGTCAAGCCTCAACAGTAGTTGATCAGTTGAAAGGCTCAGCATTGGGAAACCAGAGACTGTAGAAAGAGCTGTGGCAATTGTCTCAGGTCCCGCTGTCATGTCCTCCTCCACTCTCTCTCTCTCTCTCTCTCTCTCTCTCTCTCTCTCTCTCTCTCTCTCTCTCTCTCTCTCTCTCTCTCTCTCTCTCTCTCTCTCTCTCTCTCTCTCTCTCTCTCTCTCTCTCTCTCTCTCTCTCTCCTCATATTGTGCTATTCTAATGGGGAATGACAGGGATGAAGGACAACCTATGAAAGAGCTGAAGTTGGGTCATTTTGCAGAGCTAAGCATTTGTCTTTGGTCATCAGCCATGTTGTCCTCCTGAATGATAGCTGGCGGCATGCAATTCCACATGTCGATCTGATATTCTAGATTCATTGTTTTTGAAGTTACTGCATATATCTTAAGCTGACGTTTTGAATGGTATTTTGGTTTTATATTTAACATTTTATTTGTATCATTGCCATAATAGATGAGAATAATACATAATGCCTTAATTAATTGTTTGTCAAAAGTCAACCAGAAAACAAAGCAAATGTATTTTAAAAATATGTTTCCTGTTTGTTTTTAGCCATAGCCTATGTAAGCTTGTACTCCATGATCACTCAGGTCCCTTTTCTACATGTTGTACATGTAAATAGTTTGAATTGTGCACTCTGTCTGGATATCTTGACTTGTGAATATTCAGTTAAGTAGGTATCCGTATGGCTCACGATATTTACAATGTGAGGAAAATGAGCAAAGACTGTGCTGTTACATGAAGTCAGTTTGCTTAGGAACTTATCCTGTTAGAGAAAGCAAAACCACCACCACCTCCTCAGGGTGAACTAGGCTTTGATGTGAAGATCACAGCTGTATTATTGTGTATGATTTGATGTCTATGGATAGACAATGTTGGTGGTGTAGGTTTCTCCCTCTTAGGGACAATGAAGGAAATGTTTTCAATAAAGTTATTTTATAGATACCTTGGTGTACAGGTGTCTTCACCCAACTGGTTCCCATTTCAAACATTCTGCAGGCAAATTACATACTGACACACTGACACCCAACAGGCTGGCTTATAGGACACACTGACACCCAACAGGCTGGCCTATAGGACACACTGACACACTGACACCCAACAGGCTGGCCTATAGGACACACTGACACACTGACACCCAACAGGCTGGCCTATAGGACATGCGTGCACACACACTAGGAAGCTCCTCCATTGTCCAGTAATTTCCATACACACAGACCGTGAATGCCTGCTTCAGACCTATATATGATCACCTTTGTGTTGTGATCAGATTAGTTCAAGGCAATGTAAAGACAAATTGACAATTGATTTGAGTAAAATTACATTCAGGATCAAAGGCCATCCATAAGATGTATGTCATTGGATGTCATACTCGTTTGTGATAATTTCTTCAACATAAAGTTAGCAGGAATTAAATGCATATTTTTTTTATTTCACATAATTTACACTGTGTTGAAAATGTTTTGCAAGAGGATTGTAACGTTTGTGTAAATATTCGTCATCAAATTCATGTGCGGCTGCGCGGCAGAAGAACACGTCGCATGAATGATGACGTTTTCGCAAAACAGGCAACGCTTTGCCACGTCGGTCTCTGTGTGCTACTAGTGACTGTAGCTAGCTAGTGTTGCACTGCAAACAGACTCGTTTTTAACCGTATGTTTATTGTTGGAGGTAAACCGATATAACGTTCTGTGTGTTTATAAGTAGCACACAACCCCCTCCCCGCTAAAGCCTAGGAATATATTAATTTTTAAGACGAGAGAAATGTTCGCTACTATCTCGGCTTGCCAACCCACAATTGACTGATGCATCCGTGTCCACACCATCCGCTTTTTGTCGATGTGTGAGTATTCTGTTTTATTCCTGCACGAGTAGCTCATTAGCTAGCAGTGTTTGTATACAATGCATCAAATCCAACATAATGTAACTAACGTTACCTAGGCTACATAACTTCCCCATTTGAAATGATGAATCCTGTAAATGCTCTCGTTTCTTTCCTCTATAATAACAAATGACAGTTCGATCATGTCCAATAACACAATAACTAGCTAACTTGACTATGTTACTGGAAATAACTAGCTAGTTACAAATTGCTTATACATACCCAGCTAAATGTGTAGTAACTACAGTATGTGTTTAACTAGCTAGCTACTTGTCTTGAAAATACAACTTTTCAACTTCTATGAGAATGTTTAATCTTCTAGAATGTTCTGCTAGTTATAAAGTAGTTAGAAGTTCGATTTTCTGCCATTGGGAATATTGCACTCGCAATACAAGTGTCAGACTTGTGGAACAGTTGCCTATAATATTGGAACCGTTTCCATTCTATCAACCACAGATTTAAGCCGTTACTTTATTGCGCATGCCTTCTGATCTGGGCAATTTCCGCATTTTGCTGTTGAAAAACTTCAGTTTCGATACAACACTACAGTACAGTCATGCTTAAGAAAGTGTTGCCTGAGAACAGTAGCTAGCTATGTTTGCAGATAGGCTACTGCTACTCCAGTCTGACGCAAGCATGGATAAGTTGGGATATTTTTATAACCATTATCACTCATCATCACCTGAAACATTAGTACGTGGAAGAACAGCCTAGCGAGTCTTACGTTGACTGGCAGTGCGGCACCTTTGCAACCCTTCCCTTGCTCCTCCAGTAATCAAGGTATAGTGTATAGGACTAGCTAGTTAACTTTATTTTGTGGTTGTGGGCATTGTGTGTCTCTCACGAACTCCTTTGTGTTCAGTCTCCCTTAATGGAATGGCTGTGTGTGTGGGGGCTGTTCCGGAAAACTATACATTAGCCTATGTCCAGCTACTAGGAAGCTCCCCCATTGTCCATTCATTTACACACACACACACAGGGATTGGGATAACCTGGTTTGGTTATCTCTTGTTCTGTCACTGTGGCCTGTACAGTAGCTAAAGTGTTGTCTTTCACCTGGCTGCCATTGTAAGGTGTGTGTGATGACTGTGTGCTTGTACGTGCATGTGATGACTGTCTGTCTGTGTGTGATGCCTGTCTGTCTGTGTGTTATGCCTGTCTGTCTGTGTGTTATGCCTGTCGCTCTGTGTGTGATGCCTGTCGCTCTGTGTGTGATGCCTGTCGCTCTGTGTGTGATGCCTGTCTGTCTGTGTGTGATGCCTGTCTGTCTGTGTGTGATGCCTGTCTGTCTGTGTGTGATGCCTGTCTGTCTCTGTGTTATGCCTGTCTGTGTTATGCCTGTCTGTGTGATGCCTGTCTGTGTGATGCCTGTCTGTCTGTGTAATGTGTGGTGTCTGTCTGTGTGATGTCTGTCTGTGATCAGTCTGAGGATGTAGTCTTATGTAATGTTGCATGACCCTGGGTGCTTGACTATGGTGATGATGTTGTCCTACCAGTAACCTAGCCCAGGACTAAACCTATTCACCTACCTCTGTTCTATTGACTCTGTCCTAGTCTTGCCTTTTGTTGACGCCGTCTTCCCCAGGTCTGCGTTCAGTAGGACACGATGTTCTGTAAGGTTTAGATAGAAATACATTGTTTATCCTACGTCATATCATCCTACGTGCCTCTCCGACGAGTAGAGTAGCGACTCATTCATGGCATGTTTTTTTCAGGAGGCGTCTATCTGCAACGTGTGTTTACACATTTTGTCCTCTATTGAGGCTGTTCTTTATTGAACCTGGGTTGTGTTCATTAAGGCACAAGCCATAACAAAATGTGTTGTAACGGAAAACCGAAACAGCCATTTCATATTGCAGAAGTTCAGATGGTATTCTACCTCCCTGTTTTCACTCCGTTTTCTAACGTGTTGTGCCTAATGACCATGACCCTGACGTTGTTTTCTCTCTGTCGGTCTCTCCAGTGGCCTGGCTGTGAGGTGGTGCTGGTCTCTGGGTCTAGGTGGAGAGGCAGTAGCAGGGGGTGTTGAGGTGGTGCCTGGCCATGCCCGGGGGCCGCAGGGGGCCAAGTAGACAACAGCTGAGCCGCTCTGCTCTGCCCTCCCTACAGACTCTGGTGGGGGGCAGCCTCAGCAACGGCAACGGACTCAGGAACAGGTGAGGATACACACACACACAGGTACTGTCCACAGCCCTCACACACACAGAATGGGCTACAGTACTACAACAAGCAGCCCTAACCCCCCTCCCCCCAAACACAAACAGACCTACTTTATTTATTGTCACAAGCCTTATTCCATAGGAAATGAAATGTGTAGGCCTTAGGCTACTTTATCAGACTGTCTTTTTAAAATGTTACTGTCTTCATCTACCATGAGACGGTCATATCTTCTTTTACCATGAGACGGTCATATCTTCTTTTACCATGAGACGGTCATATCTTCATCTACCATGAGACGGTCATATCTTCTTTTACCATGAGACGGTCATATCTTCTTTTACCATGAGACGGTCATATCTTCTTCTACCATGAGACGGTCATATCTTCTTCTACCATGAGACGGTCATATCTTCTTCTACCATGAGACGGTCATATCGTCATCTACCATGAGAGTGAGGGGGGAGTAGTCAGATTATTAATACCACACCTCCTCTGAGGGGAAGAAGGTATGGCAGCTCAGGTGAACACAGAGGAGGAAGAGGCATAGAGATCACGTCACTGTTCAGTTCAGTTCTTTTCTCGCCACAACATGTTCTCCTTTTCCCTCACGGTAAAACACACATTCCTGCATTCTCCAGTAGCAGTCTTGAGAACACACTCTCACCACGCTATAACACTCAAGCTCAAGGCTTCTCCAGAACCACCACACACACACCACTAACCCCAGCTTCTCTCAATGTCCCCCTCCTTCCAGGAGCAGTAACTGTGTGGGACCCTCTGCCCCGCCCCTCTCCGCCCTCATCACGCCGGAACCCGTCCGTCACTCCCGGATCCCTGACCTCCCATTGGACAGCAGCCTGCTGTTTGAGTTCCTGCTCTTCCTCTACCTGCTGGTGGCGCTGTTTGTTCAGTATATTAATATCTACAGGACCGTGTGGTGGTACCCTTACAGTCACCCTGCTGCCTCCACATCTCTGGTGAGTAGTACACACACACACACACACACACACTCTCTCTCTCCTTCAGTCTATTTATTGTCTCTCCTCTCTGCAGAACTTCCATCTTATGGACTACCACCTGGCTGTCTTCATCACAGTGATGCTGGCCAGGAGACTGGTGTGGACCATAGTGTCAGAGGTGTTTATCATACTCTCTCTCTCGCTCTCTCTCTCGCTCTCTCTCTCGCTCTCTCTCTCTGTGTCTCTCTCTCTTCTATCTCTCTCTCTTCTATCTCTTCTCTCTGTCTGTCTCTGTCTCTGTCTCTGTCTCTCTCCCTCTCCCTCTCCCTCTCTCTCTCTCCCTTCCTCAACTTTAGCTGCCTATTTCTCAGCTGTTTCTAAACTTGTTGCATCATGTTTTGGGGTGTATTATTACTTGTGGGAGAGAACTTGTGTCTAGTTTTAGGCTGACGCTGATCCTCCTAGTTGCATCGTTAGTATTGTTTTGTCTGGACTCTGACCAGGGTGTTGTGTGTTTGACTGACTTGTGGTGGCTTTGTATTGTAGTCTTGTTATGTCTGAGTTAAGAGCTTAGTGTGTAGCAATTTATTGTGGTTGATTGTGCTGTCTGTCGGTGGAGTGTGTTTGGTGTAACCTCTAACCTGTGGGTGTGTGTCTGTCTGTCTGTCTGTCTGTCTGTCTGTCTGTCTGTCTGTCTGTCTGTCTGTCTGTCTGTCTGTCTGTCTGTGGGTGTGTCCCTCCCCCCAGGCGTCTCAGACCAGTCCATGTTCCTTGGTGTGGTACGTGGTTCTGATCGCAGCACGGCTCAGCCTCCTCACTCTGTGTGGCTGGGTTCTCTGTTGGACCCTGGTCAACCTGTTCAAGAACCACTCGGTGCTCAACCTGCTCTTCCTTGGATACCCGTGAGTGGCTCTGTTCAGAGACAGGAGTTACCAGAGGTTTCAGAGTAGTTACTTTAGGACAGCAGCTCTAGAGTTGTTGTGACTATAGCTCTGTAGATGGTAGTCTAGTGGTTTTATTCAGAGATGGTGTCTATGTGCTGGGAAGTAGCGTAGTGTATTTTATTGTTACCAGCCTTTATTACCACAACGTCATATTTGACCATTGTCTAGTTGATCTCACTCCTGTTGTAACTTTCAATTTCTTTCCCTTTCTAATTTTACCTAATTTCTCTCTCCCTCTTTCACGTCTCTCTCCCTCTTTCACGTCTCTCTCCCTCTTTCACTTCTCTCTCCCTCTTTCACGTCTCTCTCCCTCTTTCACTTCTCTCTCCCTCTTTCACTTCTCTCTCCCTCTTTCACTTCTCCCTCCCTCTTTCACTTCTCTCTCCCTCTTTCACTTCTCGCTCCCTCTTTCACTTCTCCCTCCCTCTTTCACTTCTCTCTCCCTCTTTCACTTCTCTCTCCCTCTTTCACTTCTCGCTCCCTCTTTCACTTCTCTCTCCCTCTTTCACGTCTCTCTCCCTCTTTCAAGTCTCTCTCCCTCTTTCACGTCTCTCTCCCTCTTTCACTTCTCTCTCCCTCTTTCACGTCTCTCTCCCTCTTTCACGTCTCTCTCCCTCTTTCACGTCTCTCTCCCTCTTTCACGTCTCTCTCCCTCTTTCACGTCTCTCTCCCTCTTTCACTTCTCTCTCCCTCTTTCACTTCTCCCTCCCTCTTTCACGTCTCCCTCCCTCTTTCACGTCTCCCTCCCTCTTTCACTTCTCCCTCTCTCTTTCACTTCTCTCTCCCTCACGTCTCTCTCCCTCTTGCATTTCTCTCTCTCTCTCTCTTTCTCTCTCCTCTCTATCTCATCCCTGTCTCTCTGTCTGTCAGGTTTGGGGTGTATGTTCCCATGTGTTGCTTCCATCAGGAGGGCAGGGCCCAGCCTGTGCCTTCAGACTGTGGTTACTCAGACCAGGACCTGTCTGATGGGCCCTTCTTCAGGTAAACACACACACTCCCCTTCTTCAGGTAAACACACACACTCCCCTTATTCAGGTAAACAAATAAACAACAGACACACTCCCCTTCTTCAACGTTCTCTCCCCCAGCCAAACACACCCTTCTGGTCAGAGAGGGGGACAGAACATTGACTCAACTGGCAATAAGTTCCCTGCAAAGAGAGGAGTGTGTATGGAGTCAGAGGTAGTCAGGAACTCTTATTGATTTCTTCTCTCTCACAGCCTGGGACAGATACCTCTATTTGATTGTGTGAGTTTAGTCAATGGTCTTTTTAGCCGACACCCCACCTAAAGGGTGTGCGTTTTGAAAGTACCATAGAGAGTACTCTGCAATCTGATATTCCTGTCATGTGGCATTTTGTCAAATGCAATAATAGTGTAATTAAAAAGAATGAAACTGAAAAAGACAGAAGAATACGTTGCTTCCGTCTTACCTGTTATATTTCTGGGCCTGTGTTAATAGTCAGAGTGCTGGGCCGGTATCCATAAAGTGTCTCACAGTGGAAAATTGGTCTTAAGTGCTGAGAATAGACATCTCCTGCTCTTATTGGTTAAAAATAAAAACTCTGCATGAAGCCTCTTAAGTCATAAGAGTCCCACCTTGTCAACAGATATTTAGGACACCTCATGAGTTGAAAGAAATGGATAATAAGAAGATTGTGGGAGCTGTACTGTTAGATTTCAGTGCAGCCTTTGATATTATTGACCATAACTAGGGCTGTAGCGGTCACGGGATTTCGTCAGCCGGTGTCAAGCAAATAACTATCGGTCTCACGGTAATTGACTGTAATTAACATAAACACATGTAGCATCTCCTGGCTTCCACACATAGCCTACAAGCCACTGATGCAAACCTTTTGGGTCATTTACGTTTTAAAAAGTCTAATAAATCCATGGAATAGAGCCTACACCTTCACAATAAATCCATTATTTATTTTAGACAGGTCTAAAGAAACATGATATGAAGAAAATATAGTCTATTTCAGAAGAACAGAATAGCATACTTGTGAGTTTTCCATGTTAGGTCCTGATCTATTTGCATTTTTATGGTGAAAATGATCTTCCCCAAACTTGAAACTCTCGCGCTGCATACCAGTTAGGCTCTACACCCATTGTAAAGTGAATTAATGTGCTTCGTTTTAAGAAGTTATTTGGCCACTTTAGTTGTGATACAAACCTTATCAAAACATATAGGCCTATAGGCTAGGCTACATGAGGTGTGTGACTATGATTCGAAAAGTCACACACAAAAAAGGCATTGTTTCTTGCCTTAAGCTGGGCATCATTCACAGGTGATAATATATAATTCACAAGCGATAGGCTAATATTGTCACCCATCAGACAATTCTTGATTTAATCTTGTCTTTACATATACTAAATAATATATGTGTGAAATTAGTTTTGATTTAGAATGGACCATTATCATTTCACCTGTCTCGAAACAGGGGCAGGGGAAAAAATACATGTAATCTCTGCACTTAAATAGCGAATGGAGGACAGCCAGGTAGGACATGCCAGCCAGGTAGGCTATTCTCCTGTTGTAAAGATTAGCAATGTGCTTAATATTAGGAAAGTTGAGAAATAAAATATAGTAGGCCTAGCCTATAGAGAGCTGATGGGATCCTCCTCTTTTTAATAGAGGCCATCACTCTGTTTTCTCGTGCAATTGCATAGCCTATAAAAATGTTGCGCAACCTGAGCTCATGGGCTCTCATGAAGTGTTTGATTAGATTTTCGATTACATTTGTATTGATGTCAGAGTGATTAGAGGGACAATAGTGCTGAGTACCAGTCAGTTAGCAAGTTTGGTAGGCTACTAATGACCATCAGCAGCATCAGAGCTTGGAGAAGCCTAATTACCATGACTAAACGGTCACGTGGAATTTGACTGCCTTCATGACTCATGACCGCCGGTGTGGCGGTAATACAGTCACCGCAACAGCCCTAACCATAACCTGTTGTTGAGAACTTATGTGTTATGGCTTTTCAACCTCTGCCATATCATGGATTCAGAGCTATCTATCTAATAGAACTCAGAGGGTTTTCTTTAATGGAAGCTTCTCTAATGTCAAATGTAAAGTGTGGTGTACCACAGGGCAGCTCTCTAGGCCCTCTACTCTTTTCTATTTCTACCAATGACCTGCCACTGGCATTAAACAAAGCATGTGTGTCTGTATGCTGATGATTCAACCATATACGCATCAGCAACCACAGCTAATGAAGTCACTGAAACCCTTAACAAAGAGTTGCAGTCAGTTTTGGAGTGGGTGGCCAGTAATAAACTGGTCCTGAACAACTCTAAAACTAAGAACGTTGTATTTGGTACAAATCACTCCCTAAGTTCTAGACCTCAGCTGAATCTGGTAACGAATGTTGTGGCTGTTGAACAAGTTGAGACTAAATTACTTGGTGTTACCTTAGATTGTAAACTCATGTTCAAAACATATTGATTCAATGGTTGTAAAGATGGGGAGAGGTCTGTCTGTAATAACTAGGTCTTTTTTGACACCACACTCCACAAAGCAAGTCATGCAGGCTCTGGACAATAATCAAGATAAAACTAGTCATATGGTCCAGTGCTGCAAAGAAAGACCTAGTTAAGCTGCAGCTGGCCCAGAACAGAGCGGCACATCTTGCTCTTCATTGTAATCAGAGGGCTAATATAGATACTATGCATGCCAGTCTCTCTTGGCTAAGAGTTGAGGAGAGACTGACTGTGTCTCTTCTTCTGTTTATAAGAAACATTTAATGTGTTGGAAATTCCAAATTGTTTGCATAGACAACTTACACACAGCACTGACACACACACTTACCCCACAAGACATGCCACCAGGGGTCTTTTCACAGTCCCCAGGTCCAGAACAAATTCAAGGAAACGTACAGTATTATACAGAGCAATAAATTAAATAAATAAATATGCCATTTAGCAGACGCTTTTATCCAAAGCGACTTACAGTCATGTGTGCATACATTTTTACGTATGGGTGGTCCCGGGGATCGAACCCACTACCCTGGCGTTACAAGCGCCATGCTCTACCAATTGAGCTACAGAGGACCACTGAGTGCATGGAACTCCCTTCCGTCTTATATAGCGCAAGTGAACAGCAAACCTGGTTTCAAAAAACAAATAAAGCAACACCTCACGGCACAACGCCTCTCCCCCATGTGACCTACTTGTTGTGTGTATGTACTGACATATATGTGGAACTGATAGATGCACACACACACACTACATGTTAATGTTTTTAAATGTATGTAAATTGTAAAGTATTTTGTCTGTAATGTATTTTTCGTTATGTGTCGGACCCCAGGAAGACTAGCTGTCACCATTGACGTTGGCTGATAGGGATCCTAATAAATCAAATAATTTGCACCTTGGTTAATGAGCGTCATCACTGTCTTTCCTTTGCGGTACCTCAAACTGTCGTGAGAACCAGCTGAGATAAACTCTCATGATTTTACTCCTGGCTCAGAGTTTGTCTTAACATCATCCTAAAACCTACTCTGAGCTGGGAGTTTTTTTAAAATCTTAAAACTGGTTTTAACAGGATTCCTAGGACCTTTTCTGAGATGCTTTGTGGACTGGGGCCTAGGGCGTGACTCTTAATAATAAAGAGGATTCATGGGTAACTTATTTTTACCCATAAGAGTAGGAAGTAAACTGTCTATTCTCAGCACTTACGACCAATTTTCTACTCTGAGATACTTTGTGGATACGGGGCCCTGGTCTGCCCTGTCCATGTAGTTATCCATTATGAAAAAACTGATCCTAGATCATCGTTCCTACTTCTCCCTTCTCCCTCCAGGCCCAAGGACTTCCTAGCGTTACTGAGGGAGAACCTGAGAGAGCAGTTTACCTCTCCAGGCCAAATCCCCCACCACACCTGTCCCCAGCCCCCGTCTCCAGAACTCATCCGCAGCGAGGTGGAGGAACTCCGGAGCGACTTCAACCGCCGCATCAAGGAAGTCCTGTTCAACTCCCTGTTCAGCGCTTACTACGTAGCCTTCCTCCCTCTCTGCTTCGTCAAGGTACTAACCCTTATTACGTTGCCTTCCTCTCTGCTTTGTCAAGGTACTAACCCTTACTACGTTGCCTTCCTCTCTGCTTTGTCAAGGTACTAACCCTTACTACGTAGCCTTCCTCTCTCTGCTTTGTCAAGGTACTAACCCTAACCCTTACTACGTAGCCTTCCTCTCTCTGCTTCGTCAAGGTACTAACCCTAACCCTTATTACGTAGCCTTCCTCTCTCTGCTTCATCAAGGTACTAACCCTTACTACCCAGCCTTCCTCTCTCTGCTTCGTCAAGGTACTAACCCTTACTACGTAGCCTTCCTCTCTCTCTGCTTCGTCAAGGTATTAACCCTTACTACGTAGCCTTCCTCTCTCTGCTTCGTCAAGGTACTAACCCTTACTACGTAGCCTTCCTCTCTCTCTGCTTCGTCAAGGTATTAACCCTTACTACGTAGCCTTCCTCTCTCTCTGCTTCGTCAAGGTACTAACCCTAACCCTTACTACGTAGCCTTCCTCTCTCTCTGCTTCGTCAAGGTATTAACCCTTACTACGTAGCCTTCCTCTCTCTGCTTCGTCAAGGTACTAACCCTTACTACGTAGCCTTCCTCTCTCTCTGCTTCGTCAAGGTATTAACCCTTACTACGTAGCCTTCCTCTCTCTGCTTCGTCAAGGTACTAACCCTAACCCTTACTACGTAGCCTTCCTTCCTCTCTGCTTCGTCAAGGTACTAACCCTTACTACGTAGCCTTCCTCTCTCTGCTTCGTCAAGGTACTAACCCTTACTACGTAGCCTTCCTCCCTCTCTGCTTCGTCAAGGTACTAACCCTTACTACGTAGCCTTCCTTGCTCTGCTTCGTCAAGGTACTAACCTTTACTACGTAGCCTTCCTCTCTCTCTGCTTCGTCAAGGTACTAACCCTAACCCTTACTACGTAGCCTTCCTCTCTCTCTGCTTCGTCAAGGTACTAACCCTTACTACGTAGCCTTCCACTCTCTCTGCTTCATCAAGGTACTAACCCTTACTACGTAGCCTTCCTCTCTCTCTGCTTCGTCAAGGTACTAACCCTAACCCTTACTACGTAGCCTTCCACTCTCTCTGCTTCGTCAAGGTACTAACCCTTACTACATAGCCTTCCTCTCTCTGCTTCGTCAAGGTACTAACCCTAACCACGTAGCCTTCTTCTCTCTGCTTCGTCAAGGTACTAACCCTAACCCTTACTACGTAGCCTTCCTCTCTCTCTGCTTCGTCAAGGTACTAACCCTTACTACGTAGCCTTCCTCTCTCTCTGCTTCGTCAAGGTACTAACCCTTACTACGTAGCCTTACTCTCTCTGCTTCGTCAAGGTACTAACCCTAATCCTTACTACGTAGCCTTCCTCTCTCTGCTTCAAGGTACTAACCCTAACCCTTACTACGTAGCCTTCCTCTCTCTGCTTCGTCAAGGTACTAACCCTAATCCTTACTACGTAGCCTTCCTCTCTCTGCTTCAAGGTACTAACCCTTACTACGTAGCCTTCCTCTCTGCTTTGTCAAGGTACTAACCCTTACTACGTAGCCTTCCTCTCTCTGCTTCGTCAAGGTACTAACCCTAACCCTTACTACGTAGCCTTCCTCTCTCTCTGCTTCATCAAGGTACTAACCCTTACTACGTAGCATTCCTCTCTCTGCTTCATCAAGGTACTAACTCTTACTACGTAGCCTTCCTCTCTCTCTGCTTCATCAAGGTACTAACCCTAACCCTTACTACGTAGCCTTCTTCTCTCTGCTTCGTCAAGGTACTAACCCTAACCCTTACTACGTAGCCTTCCTCTCTCTCTGCTTCATCAAGGTACTAACCCTTACTACGTAGCCTTCCTCTCTCTGCTTCATCAAGGTACTAACTCTTACTACGTAGCCTTCCTCTCTCTCTGCTTCATCAAGGTACTAACCCTAACCCTTACTACGTAGCCTCTCTCTCTGCTTCGTCAAGGTACTAACCCTAACCCTTACTACGTAGCCTTCCTCTCTCTGCTTCATCAAGGTACTAACCCTAACCCTTACTACGTAGCCTTCCTCTCTCTCTGCTTCGTCAAGGTACTAACCCTAACCCTTACTACGTAGCCTTCCTCTCTCTGCTTCGTCAAGGTACTAACCCTTACTACGTAGCCTTCCTCTCTCTGCTTCGTCAAGGTACTAACCCTTACTACGTAGCCTTCCTCTCTCTGCTTCGTCAAGGTACTAACCCTAACCCTTACTACGTAGCCTTCCTCTCTCTGCTTCGTCAAGGTACTAACCCTAACCCTTTCTACGTAGCCTTCCTCTCTCTGCTTCGTCAAGGTACGTCACAGTCCTCTCTCTCTCCCACTGTTTCTGCCTCTCTCTTTCATCTCTCTAGCAGGCGGTACATTGGAAGTTGCTGCTCTCCTTCACCTCCCCTCCCTATTATCGAAGGAACTGTCAACCCTCCTGGTACTCACCTCCCCTCCCTATTATCCAAGGATCTGTCAACCCTCCTGGTACTCCCCTCCCCTCCCTATTATCCAAGGATCTGTCAACCCTCCTGGTACTCACCTCCCCTCCCTATTATCCAAGGATCTGTCAACCCTCCTGGTACTCACCTCCCCTCCCTATTATCCAAGGATCTGTCAACCCTCCTGGTACTCACCTCCCCTCCCTATTATCCAAGGATCTGTCAACCCTCCTGGTACTCACCTCCCCTCCCTATTATCCAAGGATCTGTCAACCCTCCTGGTACTCACCTCCCCTCCCTATTATCCAAGGATCTGTCAACCCTCCTGGTACTCACCTCCCCTCCCTATTATCCAAGGATCTGTCAACCCTCCTGGTACTCACCTCCCCTCCCTATTATCCAAGGATCTGTCAACCCTCCTGGTACTCATCTCCCCTCCCTATTATCCAAGGATCTGTCAACCCTCCTGGTAGTCATATTCCCTCCCCTGGGTTTTTGTGTGTTCACAGTTTCCTCCACAAGTCTCCAGGTATCCTAGATGTCGTCTCCTGCCGTTGTGTTAAGCAAGACCCTTGAACCCTAAAACGTCTTCTTCTCTCCCCCTACAGAGTACCCAGTACTATGACATGCGCTGGTCCTGTGAGCACCTGATCATGGTGTGGATCAATGCGTTTGTGATGCTGATGAGCCAGCTGTTACCTCCCAGCTACTGTGACCTGCTGCATCGCTCTGCAGCCCATCTGGGGCGCTGGCAGAAACTGGAGCACGGATCCTACAGCAACGCCCCACAGCACCTGTAGGTAGTCCACACACACACACACACACACTTCTACAGCAACGCCCCACAGCACGTGTGTGTCACTAGGTAACCCAACCTTTCTCCTGGAGAGCTAGCCATGTGCAGGCTTTTGTTCCAACACATCTAATTCTACTAATCAACTGCTCTTCAGGACTCGACCAGGTGTGTTAAAGCAGGGATAGAGCAAAACCCTGCATATCGAGTGTGTCTCCAGGAAGAGGGTTTGCCACCCTGCTGTCCACCACACTCTGCTATCTGGCCTTCTTCAAGGGATGTTTTTATGTGATCTCTTGAGCATCTGTTGTAGGATGAATCTCAACTTTGTGTTGTGTGTTGCAGGTGGTCTGAGAGTACAGTCTGGCCCCAGGGGGTGTTAGTACGCCACAGTCGTAGTCTATACAAGGCTGTGGGACCCTACAACGTGGCCCTGCCGTCAGACGTCTCCCACGCTAGGTTTTACGTGAGTCACTGCCTTTCTCCAGCCCCTTTCATGTCTTTATATCCTGCCTTGAGATTTCACTGATATTTCAATAGAAATACGTGTTTATAAATAAATACATATTTTGATATGTATTTATTGCGTTGTAGTTCCTTTTCCACAAGCCGCTGCGGATCCTGAACCTGTTGATCTGGATCGAGTCTAGCGTGGTCCTGTACCAGCTGTACTCCCTGCTCCGCTCTGAAAGCTGGAACCACACCCTCTCCCTGGGCCTCATCCTCTTCTGCAACTACTACGTCCTCTTCAAGCTGCTCCGGGACCGCATCGTGCTGGGCAAGGCCTACTCCTACCCTCTGACCTCCAGTACAGGCTGCAGCACTACCAACAGCACCAACGGCATGGGGCTGAAGTCCCAGTGACACCCCAGGAGACGGTTCTGGAGCTGGGGGAAGAGGGTTGGGATACTCCCTAGCCTCCCTGGAGGGATGGAGGGGAGATGGGATGGAAGGGGTGGAGGGGGGAGATTGACTGTGAACTCATATTGTTTTGATACGGTTCTATTTTTCATGCAATGTTTATACCTATTTAAATAATATTTTATTTTGTATACTGTTTCAAAAGTAACACAGGGCATTACGGTAGTATTGTCATGTGATGTTTGTTGCCTCGTGGTGCAAAGCGATTGAATGGGAGAGAGTGAGTTGTGTTCATGATGCCATGAGGCCCAGCCCCCACGCTGTGCTAAGCTCCTCCTCCTATGCTCGCCGCGTTCCGACTTCCACCAAAGATGCTTAAAAGAAGGCTTCAGAGCCAATCAGAGGGATAGACTTTGGCGCCGGCGGGCCAATCAAGGAAGAGACTTTGGCTCGGTTGGCCAATCAAGGAAGAGACTGAGGAGGAGTGCCCGCCTCTCCCTGCACACTGCCTCTGTAGAGGACGTATTCATCCTCTTACTGTATTTTATTAGGATTCGTTTCGTAGCAAGACTGTCTGCAGTTTGGCCATGAGCGCTGACTCTGGTGCCTGTAGAACATTGTGCGTCCCAAATGGCACCCTATTCCCTACATAGTGCACTCCTTTTGTCTACAGCCTCGTGGGCCCAGGTCAAAAGTAGTGCACTATATAGGGAATAGGGTGCTGTTTGGGACAGGCCCAATGTCTCCTTTGCAGTGTCATGTTCATTCAGGTCGTTCATTCACCACAAATAGCCTCTCTTTATTTTACTGTGCCTGAGCAGCGAAAAACATAGATATAGTCTGAATAGAATGGACACCACCACCGCAACAGATTGCATGGCCGTTTTCTAGATGGGATGCAAACCACATTGAATGTGCAGTTATGTATGTATGTGTTTTACTTTCCAGTTTGTGCTTTAAAATTAAATCACAAATTACACTCGATATCTTCAAATCTAAAAGTTCTGCTCAGCTGCAAGCAGTGTTATTTCCAGATGAAGACCTGAGATGGGTTCTAGTGCCATAATTGTCCATTCACCCGTTCTATTTCGTTCTATTTCTATGAGCAGCTGAACTAGAATGATTCATGTTTTTCGACGTGCCAAAATCCCAAGTTACCTGGATGAACGTGTTTGTTCATGGGCGCGTTCCTCGTCGTCTTTACTGTAGTCCTGTTGCAGGCGGCTCTCAGCAGATTGCAATGTCATATGAATGTGGTTCCTGAGATGTTAGCCGGTGGGGTGGGGGGGGCATGGACTCTCGTATGGCTCACAGTATTTGATTTCCGAGAGCATTTCTTATGCCGTTGAAATATGAAATAAAATAATAAAATAAAAAAGCTGTTAAACTGACTTGTGAAATGTGATTGTTTGTCCACGAGATCGTGTAGATGAGAGATGAAACCACAAAGACCGATTTGCAAAACAGCATTATGCATTTTATTCCAAAGCATTATAAAGTTGATATATATTGCAGAACAATTGTTTTTAAAACACAAAAATAGCTCAACCATAAAGTTTGACAAAGTGCATATCTTGAGTAGATGAGGATCCGTATGGCAGAGGCAACGATGAGTCAACTCTCCGGTGCGATGCATCAGTGGCCTGTAGTATTGTCTTTGACCCAGCAGAGGGAGCTATGGATATTTTACTCGGGGCCATTTGAAACACCAACAATTTGTACTGTGACAGTACTTTGTAGTACTTTGAAGAGCAGGATAGCACCTTTGGTTGATGACAGGGTTGCATTCATTGGCAAAAACAGGAGATGTCCCAACAGAGCTCTTACAATCTATAGAATTAGCAGTGAAACCATGTGTCTGTCTCCCCGGCTCTCCACCATCTCTTACACACCTTCTTCCTGCTTTTATTTCATCCTTTCTTTCAGTGCATTAAATGTTCTCTTAACCATCATGACATGTCGGTCCAGGGAGTCTTGGTCAAAGCCATCTCCTTAAGCTCAGTCATAAGAACCTTTTCAGTTATGTTTCAAAGCACAGTGTTGATAATGCAGCAAGTCGGCACAAATACATTATTACATTTTATTTCATGTGTGGTTGAAAGGGTTAGTGAGGTTGTATGTATGTACAGTATGACAGTATGACTTCCTGGATGTAAATCTGAGTGGTTACAGTTGTGTGTTGGAGGATGTCTCTGCATGCACAACGATGGATGTGTTAATAATGGAACAATATTAATACATGATGAAGTATGTACTGCATGTGCATGAATGACATTTCCATTGGTCAACTTCACTTCCTCTTCCTCAGCAAGGGAAGTAAAGACCCACTTCACTTTCTCCTCCATCAATCCTTTTCGTTTGTGTGTGTGTGTGTGTGTGTGTGTGTGTGTGTACAGTATGTGCATGACATGTCAATGTCCATCGGTCAACTCCACCTCTTCCTCATCCTTCTCGGCAGTCTACGTAGTTTCCTTTGATCCAGTAGCAGATCTGGGCATATTTCAGCGGCGTCACCCTCACCGCCACGTTAAACTCCTGTGACGCCCCGTCTCGATCCACCCACTGGTGCCCCGAGAACACCCCGATCACCTTCCTCTCCCAGCGCCGCCTCCTCCGGTCCCACATACGGGCGTAGACCCCCGAGCCGCTGGCCCCGGGCTGGGCATCACAGTGCTGGTAGAGTAGGTCCGACGTCTCCTCTCCAGCCCGGCAGAACCGGTAGACCAGCTGGCCCGGCCGGTCGTTGTCGTAGCCGGAGAACTGGACCCGGCGCCCGGGCAGTTGCTTCGCCGGCGGGGAGACACCCAGCTTCATGTGGCGTCTCTTGTGGGCCTTCTTGAGCTCTAACAAGGCGTAGTCGTAGTCCATTCCAATGTCATTGCCGTTGCCCTTGATCCAGCCTTTGGGCACATGGGTGCGCTTGGCACGAATCCACTGGAACTTCATTTTATTTGGGGGTGACAGATGGGCGTTGGATGCATTGGTGGCAGAGGCGGGATTGGGAGAGTCACGCTGCTTTGGCTTCAGGAAACCCACCCGGAGCTTCTGCGCCCCTTTCACGTAGTTCTTCCCATCGTGGATGCAGTGGGCGGCGGTCAAAACGTGCCGGTCGCCCACCAGCGTTCCGGAACACCCGGTAGACAGCTTGACTGCCGCCGAGAACGGGTAGTTCAACAGGAAGTCTTGCCCTATGATGCTGAAACGCCCGTCATGGCCAAAGATCTGGCGTTTGCTTCTGGAATGGGGTGCTGGCGTGGTCTGGGGGCGGGCAGTGTACCCGTAGATCCCCACGGCGGTTTCGGTGAGGCGACCGTTGCTATGGAGCGTCTCGTATGACAGGATGCTACGCAGGTCCCAGTAGCTGGGGGGAGGAGCCTTCTTGTGGCATTCCGGGTCACATGGGGAGGTGACGTCCAATCGGGCATCAGCCTGGAAGTGGGGGGCGGGGCGGTCCTCTGTCACCTGGGGTAAGACCACGGGGACGCGCTGCAGGGGCCATTGGGGTCGGATAGAAGCCACTGGAGGAATGGAGAAGAGGAGGAAGAGGGAGAGGAGGGGAAGGGGGGATGGGATGGAGGGAACAGAGGCCATGGAGGAGGGGGACCTAGGAGAGGGGAGAGGACCGGTGAGATGTTATGTTACTAAATACCTAGACAGGTGAGATGTGATGTCACTAAATACCTAGACAGGTGAGATGTGATGTCACTAAATACCTACACAGGTGAGATGTGATGTCACTAAATACCTAGACAGGTGAGATGTGATGTCACTAAATACCTAGAAAGGTGAGATGTGATGTCACTAAATACCTAGACAGGTGAGATGTGATGTCACTAAATATCTAGACAGGTGAGATGTGATGTCACTAAATACCTAGACAGGTGAGATGTGATGTCACTAAATACCTAGACAGGTGAGATGTGATGTCACTAAATACCTAGACAGGTGAGATGTGATGTCACTAAATACCTACACAGGTGAGATGTGATGTCACTAAATACCTAGACAGGTGAGATGTGATGTCACTAAATACCTAGAAAGGTGAGATGTGATGTCACTAAATACCTAGACAGGTGAGATGTGATGTCACTAAATATCTAGACAGGTGAGATGTGATGTCACTAAATACCTAGACAGGTGAGATGTGATGTCACTAAATACCTAGACAGGTGAGATGTGATGTCACTAAATACCTAGACAGGTGAGATGTGATGTCACTAAATACCTACACAGGTGAGATGTGATGTCACTAAATACCTAGACAGGTGAGATGTGATGTCACTAAATACCTAGACAGGTGAGATGTGATGTCACTAAATATCTAGACAGGTGAGATGTGATGTCACTAAATACCTAGACAGGTGAGATGTGATGTCACTAAATACCTAGACAGGTGAGATGTGATGTCACTAAATACCTAGACAGGTGAGATGTGATGTCATTAAATACCTAGACAGGTGAGATGTGATGTCACTAAATACCTAGACAGGTGAGATGTGATGTCACTAAATACCTAGACAGGTGAGATGTGATGTCACTAAATACCTAGACAGGTGAGATGTGATGTCACTAAATACCTAGACAGGTGAGATGTGATGTCACTAAATACCTAGACAGGTGAGATGTGATGTCATTAAATACCTAGATAGGTGAGATGTGGTGAGCTAGTAATACATCAGTGGTCTTTAAGCTGATAAAACAGTCCCTTCTCTCACTGTTACATGTGATTTAGTGTTTGTTTATATGATTATGCTATTTCTTATATTAGTCATGATCTCTATAGACACTGCAGTTCTGCTGCAGTGACCAGAGAGACTTGTAGTTCTGCTGCAGCGACCAAAGGGACCAGAGAGATCTGTAGTTCTGCTGCAGCGACCAGAGGGACCAGAGAGATTTGTAGTTCTGCTGCAGCGACCAAAGGGACCAGAGAGATCCGTAGTTCTGCTGCAGCGACCAGAGAGACCAGAGAGATCTGTAGTTCTGCTGCAGCGACCAAAGGGAACAGAGATCTGTAGTTTTGCTGCAGCGACCAAAGGGACCAGAGAGATCTGTAGTTCTGCTGCAGCGACCAGAGGGACCAGAGAGATCTGTAGTTCTGCTGCAGCGACCAGAGGGACCAGAGAGATCTGTAGTTCTGCTGCAGCGACCAAAGGGACCAGAGAGATCTGTAGTTCTGCTGCAGCAACCAGAGGGACCAGAGAGATCTGTAGTTCTGCTGCAGCGACCAGAGGGACCAGAGAGATCTGTAGTTCTGCTGCAGCGACCAAAGGGACCAGAGAGATCTGTAGTTCTGCTACAGCGACCAGAGGGACTAGAGAGATCTGTAGTTCTGCTGCAGCGACCAGAGATATATCTGTAGTTCTGCTGCAGCGACCAGAGGGACCAGAGAGATCTGTAGTTCTGCTGCAGCGACCAGAGGGACCAGAGAGGTCTGTAGTTCTGCTGCAGCGACCAAAGGGACCAGAGAGATCTGTAGTTCTGCTGCAGCGACCAAAGGGAACAGAGAGATCCGTAGTTCTGCTGCAGCGACCAAAGGGACCAGAGATATCTGTAGTTCTGCTGCAGCGACCAGAGGGACCAGAGAGATCTGTAGTTCTGCTGCAGCGACCAAAGGGACCAGAGAGATCTGTAGTTCTGCTGCAGCGACCAGAGGGACTAGAGAGATCTGTAGTTCTGCTGCAGCGACCAAAGGGACCAGAGAGATCTGTAGTTCTGCTGCAGCGACCAGAGGGACTAGAGAGATCTGTAGTTCTGCTGCAGCGACCAGAGATATATCTGTAGTTCTGCTGCAGCGACCAGAGGGACCAGAGAGATCTGTAGTTCTGCTGCAGCGACCAGAGGGACCAGAGAGGTCTGTAGTTCTGCTGCAGCGACCAGAGGGACCAGAGAGATCTGTAGTTCTGCTGCAGCGACCAAAGGGACCAGAGAGATCTGTAGTTCTGCTGCAGCGACCAGAGGGACTAGAGAGATCTGTAGTTCTGCTGCAGCGACCAGAGATATATCTGTAGTTCTGCTGCAGCGACCAGAGGGACCAGAGAGATCTGTAGTTCTGCTGCAGCGACCAGAGGGACCAGAGAGGTCTGTAGTTCTGCTGCAGCGACCAAAGGGACCAGAGAGATCTGTAGTTCTGCTGCAGCGACCAAAGGGAACAGAGAGATCCGTAGTTCTGCTGCAGCGACCAAAGGGACCAGAGATATATGTAGTTCTGCTGCAGCGACCAGAAGGACCAGAGAGATCTGTAGTTCTGCTGCAGCGACCAGAGGGACCAGAGAGATCTGTAGTTCTGCTGCAGCGACCAAAGGGACCAGAGAGATCTGTAGTTCTGCTGCAGCGACCAGAGGGACCAGAGAGATCTGTAGTTCTGCTACAGCGACCAAAGGGACCAGAGAGATCTGTAGTTCTCCTGCAGCGACCAGAGGGACCAGAGATATCTGTAGTTCTGCTACAGCGACCAAAGGGACCAGAGAGATCTGTAGTTCTGCTGCAGGGACCAGAGGGACCAGAGAGATCTGTAGTTCTGCTGCAGCGACCAAAGGGACCAGAGAGATATGTAGTTCTGCTGCAGCGACCAGAGGGACCAGAGAGATCTGTAGTTCTGCTGCAGCGACCAGAGGGACCAGAGATATCTGTAGTTCTGCTACAGCGACCAAAGGGACCAGAGAGATCTGTAGTTCTGCTGCAGGGACCAGAGATATCTGTAGTTCTGCTGCAGCGACCAGAGGGACCAGAGATATCTGTAGTTCTGCTGCAGCGACCAAAGGGACCAGAGAGATCTGTAGTTCTGCTGCAGCGACCAAAGGGACCAGAGAGATCTGTAGTTCTGCTGCAGCGACCAGAGGGACTAGAGCGATCTGTAGTTCTGCTGCAGCGACCAGAGGGACCAGAGAGATCTGTAGTTCTCCTGCAGCGACCAGAGGGACCAGAGATATCTGTAGTTCTGCTACAGCGACCAAAGGGACCAGAGAGATCTGTAGTTCTGCTGCAGGGACCAGAGGGACCAGAGAGATCTGTAGTTCTGCTGCAGCGACCAAAGGGACCAGAGAGATATGTAGTTCTGCTGCAGCGACCAAAGGGACCAGAGAGATCTGTAGTTCTGCTGCAGCGACCAGAGGGACCAGAGATATCTGTAGTTCTGCTACAGCGACCAAAGGGACCAGAGAGATCTGTAGTTCTGCTGCAGGGACCAGAGATATCTGTAGTTCTGCTGCAGCGACCAGAGGGACCAGAGATATCTGTAGTTCTGCTGCAGCGACCAAAGGGACCAGAGAGATCTGTAGTTCTGCTGCAGCGACCAGAGGGACTAGAGCGATCTGTAGTTCTGCTGCAGCGACCAGAGGGACCAGATAGATCTGTAGTTCTGCTGCAGCGACCAGAGGGACCAGATAGATCTGTAGTTCTGCTGCAGCAACAAAAGGGACCAGCGAGATCTGTAGTTCTGCTGCAGCGACCAAAGGGACCAGAGAGATCTGTAGTTCTGCTGCAGCAACAAAAGGGACCAGCGAGATCTGTAGTTCTGCTACAGCGACCAGAGAGATCTGTAGTTCTGCTGCAGCGACCAAAGGGACCAGAGAGATCTGTAGTTCTGCTGCAGCGACCAAAGAGACCAGAGAGATCTGTAGTTCTGCTGCAGCGACCAGAGGGACCAGAGAGATATGTAGTTCTGCTGCAGCGACCAAAGGGACCAGAGAGATCTGTAGTTCTGCTGCAGCGACCAAAGGGACCAGAGAGATCTGTAGATCTGCTGCAGCGACCAAAGAGACCAGAGAGATCTGTAGTTCTGCTGCAGCAACAAAAGGGACCAGCGAGATCTGTAGTTCTGCTACAGCGACCAGAGGGACCAGAGAGATCTGTAGTTCTGCTGCAGCAACAAAAGGGACCAGCGAGATCTATAGTTCTGCTACAGCGACCAAAGAAACCCGAGAGATCTGTAGTTCTGCTGCAGCAACAAAAGGGACCAGCGAGATCTATAGTTCTGCTACAGCGACCAAAGAGACCAGAGATATCTGTAGTTCTGCTGCAGCGACCAGAGAGATCAGCGCCCTTCTGAATGTGACCGGATGTCTGGACCGTCACAGCGGCTGGGAAACATTCTCCAACCCAGACCCGGCGAGCCCTTCATCGTATTTTTAGCCACCAGACTGGAGCTAGGGGGGGGGGGGGGGTTGTGTGCACAAGGGACTAAGATTTCTGCCTTAGGAATTTTGAGCTGCGGTGGAATTCGGCCAAGCAGTTACACAACTTCCACTGTTTTAATATGGCTTAAAATGTCCCTGAGCCAGGGGTTAAAGGTTAGAGGTCAGGTGCTCTATGCAGCGCAGAGCAGCACTGGAGTAAAGTTCCAGAAGCTGGGAGGGTGAGGAGGCTGTGATCGCTGTGTCAAGTAGGAGGAACTCTCACTGTCTGGGTACGTCCCAAATGGCACCCTATTCCCTATATAGTGCACTATTTTTGACCAGTGCTCTATTGGGTTCTGGTCAAAAGTAGTGCACTTCATAGGGAATAGGGTACCATGTGGGATGCACCCTCTGTCTCTCAATCGCCCCCTGTACAGACTGGAAGCAGGAACTGTATAGTAGTCTATCATAATGGTTCTATTAACTAGATTTCTCCTTTGGGATCCAGCAGGCTATAGGACAGTCTGCAGCAGCGGGTGGTGGTGGCTGGTGAAAATGCTTAGGTTTGTAAAGCAAAGTTGTAGGATCAGGCAACCAACCGCTAAAGTGATGGTTCATTAATAAACATGTAATACCTTCCAATGAATGAACTCATTCTGAATAAGAAAATGAGTGTAAACTGTAGCCTACTTACATCTATCTGTGGGCCTACATGCCCTGGACAGTATACATGTCCTGAACCCACAAGCGTGTTATGAACAAATAAAAAGGAAGAACTGGTTGAAACAATGTCTATTCTCTTCGCTTCTGATGATCATTGATCTGATTTATAGGCTAAAATAAAACGATAAAGAGTGACAATGACCTTTGCACTGTTCGTTATTAACAGATATCACACAGTGTCCAAAACACTAACGTTATTGCATTATAAATGTTGATGAAATTATGTTTCACCATCGCTCACATTTAAATCTGCTTGGGCATGAATTATTCTAGAACTTTTCCAATGAGTCTCGCTCCGATGCTCACCGTGCTCATTAGCCTACATTGGAAGCCTGAATATGAAATGATATAGGATTTATAGAACATTAAATAATAGGCTATAAAAGGTGAAAATCCTTACCCACGGAGCGCTTCTCCCCACTTACACTTGGTTTGCATTGGCAAGTGGCACGCGATGGGTTGTTTGGGGAAGCTGCGGTTGTTGCTGCTACCGCGCGGACATCAGTGGGTATCGGTGCAATAACGCGACTGCTGCGAAGAGGTGGAAGTAAAACTATTCCTTTCAAAAAGTAGATCCTTACACCAGGAGAGAGGATGTCAAATGAAAACGATTTATTCTCTCAGGAATCATCTACTATTATTCCGGGAAAGTGTTCCGAAGGCAACCCGTCCGCTGCAGATGCTCCTCCATTGGAACAGGCGCTCGCTCCGTGGATACTAACAGGAGTTTAATTACCACCCAAAAGCCGCTGCCTCTGCTATAACCCACCCAGTCACGTGACTGATTATATTTTTCTTGTCATTTGCATGGCAACGATTTAAACACTGACAAACAATATCAGAGATGAGGAAACTATTTATTTATGAACTTTTACCAACTGAATTCTGATATTATTTCCAGAATTGTTGTATCCAGACTAAAGGCATGCCTCGGTGACCATTCAGTTATGACACATCATCACCATCATCAATCATCATCATAATTCTTTGTACATGTTGGTGTTTTCAGATGATGATTTTGTGATACTG